>NW_026459944.1:0-71652 GCF_021730395.1 Mercenaria mercenaria
GATCTGTATGTTGTGTGTATGAATGTTATTAGCTCGTGTTATGTAGGAAAAAGTAACTTCAAAATTTATCAGATCATATTTCCTAGACTATTTGATTATAATTTCCTGATGACCCCAAGTGATTAGGGGTCACTTAAATGTGACCTTGACCTAATGACCTACTTTCTTGTTTTTTTTAAGATACAACTTTGAAATTTATGGCTCTTGAATTAGGCCAGTTTCGATGACGGGCGTATTTTGTGACAGTCTACCACTCCTGTTTTTATAAAAAGAAAGGAAACATTTTCTGACTGCAATGACAGTGAATGCATGTCTCTATTTAAAATTCGTAAGAACATGTATCAAGCAAAATCTTATGACAATAAAACAAGTTTTTTATGTCCCCGAAGATGGACATATTAAAATCGCACTGTCCGTGTGTGCGTCCGGTAAATTCTTGTCCGGGCTGTAACTCTTCCATCCATAAAAGGATTTTGAAATAACTTGGCATAAATGTTCACCGTAATGAGACAGTGGGTCGTGCGCAAGATTCAGACCCCTAGCTCCAAGGTCAAGGTCATAAATTAGAGGTCAACAATTAACATGGTCTGTTTCATGTCCAGTTCAGGGATATAAACTAGTTATTTTTATTTAGGGGCCCATACTGTCAAAAATAAATGTTAAACATTAGGTATATGGGCATTTTCTCCAACAATTTAGTGGCCCAGCCCAAAATCTAGGGGCCATGGGTTACTTGGCTGCTGCTAATTTATATCCATGCAGTCTATTACTCTGCCATCCATGAAGGGATTTTGAAATAACTTGGCATATATGTTTACCATAATGAGACAATGTGTCATGCACAAGACCCAGACCCATAGCTCCAAGGTCAAGGTCACACTTAGAAGTCAAATGTCAAGATCCAGTCCCCTTGCTCTAAGGTCAAGGTCACAATTACAGGTTAAAGGTTAACATGGTCTGTTTTTGTCCGGTCCATAACACATGCCATTGATGAAGGGATTTTAAAATTACTTGGCATAAATGTTCCCTATTTATGAGATGACGTGTCATGTACAAGGGATTTTGAAATAACTTGGCATATATGTTTACCATAATGAGACAATGTGTCATGCACAAGACCCGGACCCCTAGCTCCAAGGTCAAGGTCACACTTAGAAGTCAAACGTGTATCTTGTCTTGTCCATTACTCTGCCATTTACCAAGGAATTTGAAAATAATTTGACACAAATGTTAACTATATGAAGGTGTGTCATGCTTATGACCCAGGCCTCTTAGGTCAAAGTCACGAAATGATGTGTGATTTTTTGCGCATACAACTGTAGCATTCCTAGGTACGCTTCGGGGGCATTTGTCACCAATAGTGACAGCTCTTTATAAAAATTTTTCAAACAACACCAAATCATCAAATTATTCAAAAGACAAGGTAGTTTCACATAGAACAGCCTGTAAAACATGTATGTTACTCTACACAACAACTGACAGTTTACAGTTTGAATTCTGGAAAAGGGCAGCATAAAGGGGCCACACTTACAAACAGTTCAGCGCCTTTGAAAAATCAACAATATCAAAGAACTGTTGCATATCTTTGTTTCAATGCATTTGCAATAATGACCCATTGCTGATATTACACATTATAAACTTGATGGAATATAGTTTTATTTTCATTTCATTACAAATGGTATTCATTTTTAAAAGGGAACCACTTTTTAGCTCATCTGTCACATATTGACAAGGTGAACCTTTGTGATCGCCCTTCGTCTGTCGTCGTCGTCCATCCACAATTTCTTTTGAACATGATAGAGACCACATTTTGCAGTTGATTTTAATCAAACTTGTACATAATTTGTATGAGTATAATATCTTGGTTCCTTTGTTTTGAAAACTGACCAGATCCCATCATAGGTTCCAGAGAAATGACCCCTTAAAGGGCCAAAATTGCTGTTTTGGCTTTTGCAGCCATATATAGACTTCATTTATGGTTTGATTTGATACAAACTTGCAAAATATCTTTCACATCAATATATCTTAGATTCCATGATGAATCTGTCAGATCCAATCATAGGTTCCGAAGTAACGGCCACTGAAGGAGCCAAAATTTGTAATTTTACCTTGTGAACTCGATAGAAGTAACATTTTACATTTAATTTTAACCACACTTACGTACAACTTGTCAAAATAAGATATCAGTTCTTTTTTAAAAAACCGACTAGATTCCATCATTGGTTCTAGAGTTACTGCCCATAAAAGTTTGGCCCTTTCAGCCATATAAAGGTTTCATTTATACTTTGATTTGATACGTCCGCTTAGCTCAGAAGGTAAAGCGTTGGTCAACAGATCGCGGGGTCATAAGTTCGTTCCCCAGGCGGGGCGTATGTTCTCTGCAGCAATTTGATAGAAGACATTGTGTCTGAAATCATTCGTCCTCCACCTCTGATCTATGTGGGGAAGTTGGCAGTTACTTGCGGAGAACAGGTTTTTACTGACACAGAATCCAGAAAAACTGGTTAGGTTAACTGCCCGCTGTTACGTGACTGAAATACTGTTCAAAAACGGCGTTAAACCCAAAACAAACTTGCACAAAATGTTTATCTTGATGATTTCTAGGCCAAGTTTGAAACTGGGTCATGTGGGATTAAAAACAAGGTCACCAGAACAAATCAAAGGAAAAGCTTGTTAACACCATATAGGCCACATTAATAACCCTTACCTATCTTCATGAAACTTTGTCAGAATGTTTATCTTGATGATTCCTATGCCAGGTTAAAAACTGTGTCATATGGGTTCCAAAACTAAGTTACCTAGTCAAATCAAAGGAAAAGCTTGTTAACACTCTTGAGACCACATTTATGAGCTCTCTTCATAAAACATGGTCAGTACCATTTTAATCTTGATGATTCCTAGGTCAAGTTCGAAATTGGGTCATGTGGGGTAAAAAATTAAGTCACCGCTCAGATCAAAGGAAAAGCTTGTTAACTCTCTAGAGGCCATTTATGACCATATCTTCATGAAACTTGGTAAGAACGTTTATCTTGATGATCCCTAGGCCAAGTTTGAAGCTGGGTAATGTGGTATCAAAAACTAGGTCACCACTCAAAGGAAAAGCTTGTTAACACTGTAGAGGCAACATTTATGACCTTATCTTCATGAAACTTCATGAAAACAGAATGTTTATCTTGATTATTCCAAAGCCAAGATGTGGATTCAAAAACTAGGTCACTCATTCAAATCAAAAGAAAAGCTTGTTTATACTTTAGAGTCCACATTTATGACCCTATATTCATGAAACTTGTTCAGAATGTTTATCTTGATGATCCCTAAGCCAAATTTAGGTCATGTGGGGTCAAAACTAGGTCACCTGCGCATTCAAAGGAAAAGCTTATTAACAGTGTAGAGGCAACATTTTTGACCCTATCTTCATGAAACATTGTCAGAATGTTTATCTTGATGATCCCCAGGCCATGTAATTGTTTGAAACTGGGTCATATGGGGTGAAAAACTAGGTCATGCACTCAAATAAAAGGAACACTTGTTAACATTCAAGGGGCAATATTTATGACCCTATCTTCATGAAAGTTGATCAGAATGTTTATCTTGATGATCCCTTATGTCAAGTTCGAATCTGGGTCATGTGGGGTCAATATCTAGGTCAAGTGCTCAAATCACATGTTTATTCAAATCATGACCCCTGGGGTCACATAGACATAGTACCGGATAGTAGTAAACTTAAAATATTCTTGAACCACATGGCACAGACTTTACATATATAGCATGTAGCATATTTAACAGGTGAGCAATACAGGGTCATCATGACCCTCTTGTTGAGAATATTTTAAGTATCCATCGTATAGGACAGTATAGCAGAACATGTAATGGTCAGGTAGATTAATGGTAAAGATGTTGTTCTTTTATCAAATATTTCTGTGTTTTGAAGATACACTCCTAAACCTTAATTAATAAGCAATTATTTGTTTGTTAACATTATCAGTGTGATAAGAAATAACTTAAAACATGTACAAATGCTTTTCTATAAATTGAGACGCATTTTATTTCACTGTATCTGAGCTGAATTAAATGAAAACTTAAAAGTTTCATGATATTGTAATGAAGGATGTTTAGGCCACGACTTGGCTGTTTTCCATGGAAAATTTGTTAAAGTTAAGGGGACGCATACTTTGAAATTAGAAAAAAGTGGGTGGGGTATTATAAAATTTACCTGCAAAAAAGTACAAGGTTTTGGTAAATGAAATGAATACTGTTTCAACTGTTATAAGTACACAAAGGATTGCTCACTAAAATAAAAATGAGAAAAACTGAAACAAGAAAGTTATTGTTGAATTACATAAGACTTCTTGTGTACATTCAAAGTTAACAATTAAGACTTTTTGGTGCGAAAATAATAGTGCTTTACTTTGTCCAAACATTTATCAATGTCCTACAGATTCTAATTTAAAGAAAGAATGTGAAATAAGTTCACTGTCTTGCTTTTCATTTGGCATATGTGAGCTAAAACACATTATTTAGTTTGTTTACAAAGTAGTGCATAAGAAAAGATACGGTGGTCAAGGAATGCCACATCACAAAACTAAAAGAGTATATTCCCCTTAATACATTAAACATTTATCATTACAGAAGTCTAGTGGCTTACAATAAAGGCCTAGAAATGTTGCCATTATTAATTTTTAACTTGGTATTCATGAATTGCATTGCACTTAAATATCAAAACACATTCAACAAACTTTTGAAAATGTACTGTCTTAAAAATCCCTAAAATAAGGTATGAAATTTGGTTGAGAGGTCCAATCAATGTGTATATGTGCAAAAGCAACATTCTAATCTTGTTCACAAAAGTTACTAATACACAGCAGGAATGTCAATGAACAAAACTGGACGAATATACAGTTATCCTCATTTTAATGTCATTTATAATTTGTCCTTGAATTCTCCACCATACTTTTCATAACTCTGTTTGCACGAGTTGCACGAGAATGCGGTCATTCACGTAAAAAAATGGGGTCAAATAAGTTGTAAATGCAATATCATGTAAACGTAGTTAATGGATTATGCAGTTCAAGATAAACTTTATCTCATAACGTAACGAACATGTATAATGTTGTAACAACAACTTTACTTGCACTGATTTAAGTAGCAGTCGGTTTATAAGTGACTTTATTGATTCATTTTGTGTTTTGTTATTGTCGTCAAAAGTATAACGAAAGTGCCTCACAACTGAAGCGGAAACCAGTTTGATGCGCAAAGTAGTCCACTGTAGGTAATATTTTTTGACAAATGTCCACAGAAATTAATAATTTTCTAATATTAAAGACGAATATCTGAATAGGATTCATTATTTGATAAGAAATTATAATCATCGACATGTTTTTTTAAAAATCGTACACGTGCTGACACCTAAGTTGTCTCCCGTTGTTTATTAGAGTTACCTTTCGTCCGGCGCAGTAATACATTTGCAGTGAATCGCCGAGAAGTCGTGGCAAAATTAAAAACCATGTAAACAAACTAAAATTAACCACCTTTTCAAGATGAATTTCAAGTGATCGACATAATGCATTTAACCCGCCTGACCTGTGTAGCATCTTAGATATCTGTTCTAAGGTATTCATTGTGTAGAATGTCATGTTATGCCCTTGCAATGCTAATCCCACTCTGATTTTTTTGTTTACATTTTTTATCAATGAGAAATATGGCGTCCATCCCGAGATGAACTGACGTGGCGTTAAATTTTTACATGTTTAAGCAAACCTGGTGTGTTAGAAAGAAAATCTCATCCCTTCAACATTATTTGGAACACTGTTATTGTAAAAAACCTGTTTTTTCCTTATACAAAAGCTTAATATTTTGTGTTGAATGTACTTTCACAAACACCTCTGTTTTCCTATTACATTCATAGTACCACATCCTTATCCACAAAATACTGAATATTACAGGTGTCCATCAGTATTATATCAGTTTAGGAATATGTTTTTTATTTTCCCACCATCGATTTCTTGAATATGCACCCCTTCCGCATTGCTGTATGAACTGTGAATGTAGCAATATGCGTCCCCTTAAAAAATGCAGCAATGATATGGAACAGTGCCTGTAATTGATTTCTTTAAATTTCAATAGGTTATAGGGATAATGTCTTTAGACAGAAGCATGCTGTTGTGGAGTGAAAGTTCACAAACCATTGATAACCCTTTGGAGAATCAGTACCAGGTAATGAGCAAATCAAAACAATAGTCGAAATGTTTCAGTGAAAAACAATATAATGAATTATAGTGCAGGCTGTCAGTCAATTCAGGGATCTGGCCACTAAAAGGCCTTGCTTAATTTTCTATTGGCAAATTACATACCACAATTGTCAATCATTTTAGCTCGACTATTCATAGAATAGGTAGAGCTGTTGGACTCACCCATGCGTCGGCGTCCGCCTCTGCGTCGGCATCCCGATTTGGTTAAGTTTTTGTTTGTAAGCTGGTATCTCAGTAACCACTTGTGGGAATGGATTGAAACTTCGCACACTAATTCACAGTGATAAACTGACTTACACTGCACAGGTTCCATAACTCTGTTTTGCTTTTTTACAAAAGTATGCCCCTTATACGACTTAGACATTTTAGGTAAAGTTTTTGTATGTAAACTGGTATCTCAGTACCCACTGATAAGAATGGATTGAAATATTACACACTTGTTCTTCTGTGATGATCTGACATGCAGTGCACAGGGTTCATAACTCTACTTTGTATTTTTCAAAATTATGCCCCTTTTTCAACTTGGCAGTTTCTTGGTTTTTAAGTTTTTGTATGTAAGCTAGTATCTCAGTACCCACTAACTGGAATGGATTGAAACTAAAAACAAATTTCCATTGTAATAAGCTGATATGCATTGTACAGGTTCCATAACCCTGTTTTGCAATTTTACAAAATTATGCCCCTTTTTTGACTTTAATATTCAATTGACAGGACTGTTTAATAGTCGGGCGTTATAGTCCTCCGACAGCTCTTGTTTAGGTTAGGTCTTTTCTTTGCTGTGATATTAATGTATTGTCGGCTTGTTGATATATATTGCATAAGTGCTATCTTTAAACTTGGGCACGATGTTAATGGACATAATATCTCGGCTAATTATTTCATTTTCAATAAAATATATGCGCTTTTCACCTTACAGATAGTATAACTAACTTGTTTGAATGGAAATTTTAAATGGAACTTCAAAGTTCTAAACTGATTAAACATTTACAGATACAGTATATGATTTTTATAATTCTATATATTTTTAGATGTCTTTTCAAAAGTTTGCCATTCTGAAGGTTTTGTTTGACTGAGCAGTGTCAAACAGTCTTCGGATCCTGGAGAATCAGTTCCTCCAAATGAACAAATCACCACAGTCATAAAAAGCATGGGCAGAGATAGTACATGGAAGAGAGATAACATGATAATACAAACATAGGTACAGTATGTAAAGTATAGGATGGCAACCATTTTCTATACACAATCTTTTCGAAGTACAAAATGGGCTTCTTTTGTTATACCCTGCCGAAGGCGGAGGTTACAGTTTTGGCTTTGGCTGACCATCTTTTCAGCCGTCCGTCCAGAGTGATTTCTCTGAATTTGTTTGAAGGATTTCAGTAACACGTGCTAGAACAGTTAACATGTTCCTGCAAGTTTCAGGAAGCCAAGACTTATAACCCTTTGTACTTATATATATAGAACAGTCCATACTAAAGTTTAGGTCAATTTTATAACTAGGTCATCAACTGTTAAACACAAGGCCACTAGGTCAAATCATATAAAAACCTATTTATCCATGAAGATACCAAGTTTTCTACATGAACAATATAAAACCTTGTCAGAATGTTTGTCTTTAAAATATCTAGAAAAAGTTGGTTATCTTTGTTTTCAGACAAAACCTCATTTGGGGCGTAGAATTCTTCACGTAAGGAAGCCATCCAGCTGGCTTACGGAAGGTCGGTGGTTCTACCCAGGTGCCCGCTCGTGATGAAATAGTGCACGGAGGGGCACCTGGGGTCTTCCTCCACCATTAAAGCTGGAAAGTCGCCATATGACCTAAAATTGTGTCGGTGCGACGTTAAACCCAACAAAATAAATAAATAAACTGTTTTCAGACAAGATCATAGGTCAAGCAATAGAAAAATCTTGTAAATACTTTAGAGAACATTTACTTGGTCAGTCTATAGAAGAAATATAGCTATAATGTTAGTCTTAATGGTCACATAGTCAATTCAAAGAATAACCTTGTTAGCACTCTAAATACCATACCTGATCCATAAGAAACCTGGTCAGAATGTTTGCTTTTAAGAAATCAAGATTATTTTAGAAACTTGGCAATCTACAATAAAAAATGTCGTCTCTGGATAAGATTGTATGACAAACATGTTTTCAATCCACTGGCCACATTTTCTGTGATCTACATGAAGTTTTGTCAGAATATTTTCTTTATAAAATACAATATGTCAGATGTGAAACTTTGTCATATGGGATCCTATAATAAGTTACAGGAACAATTGTCTGATATACATGAAATATTGTTGGAATGTTGGTCAAAATGAATTCAATGGCAGCTGCAAAACTTTGTCACCTTGGCATACAGTCGAGGTCATTTTGTCAAATAATAGAAAACCTTTACCAATAACATTGAGAAATCACATTTTGGAACGAATTTTCTCTAAACTTATCCGTCAAGTGTTTCACCAATTTACTTCACCTACACGGCATGCAGAGAAGCAGCCCATGGCGAATGTCAAGAGCACACTTTGGGGGCAAATAGCTTAAACTCGTGTGCTCCAAACTGTAAGATTTTTAGCTCACCTTAGCAGAAAGTGCTCAAGGTGAACTGTAGTGATCACCCAGTGTCCGTCGTCATCAAAAATTTGACTGTTAACACTCTAGTTGTTACAGTTTCAGTCATATCTTATTGAAACTTGGTCAGTCTATTACCCTTAATGCAATCTCGGACAAGGTTGTTACTGGGTCATGTGGGCCAAACATTAGGTTACAAGGTCAATAGAAAGGAAACCCTTGTTTTAACACTCGAGGGGGCACATTTTGTACCAAACCTTTAATATGAAACTTTTGTCATGATGTTTGTCTCTATAAATTCTAGACAAATTACCTGATTTCAAATACAAAGTCATTAGAGCAAATCATACAAAAACGTTGTTAACACTTTAGAGGCCACATCCTGATTTTCTTAAAACCTTTGTCGGAATATTTGATTTTGTCAAATCTAGGCCAAGTCTCAGATAGGGTTACAAAAGGTTTAAAACTAGGACAGTAGCGGAAATCATAGAAAAACTTTGTTAACAATCTAGAGGCCACATCTTCTGTTTGGATCTTAAAATAATATTTGACTCTATGAAATCTTGACTAAGTTAACAATCGGGTTATTTGAGGTAAAAAATTAGGTCATGGGAAGACCTTTTACTTAATTTCAATAGTGACCTTGACCTTCAAGCATAGACCATGTACACAAAAAATTGTCTCTTCATGTGGAACATTTGTGTGCAGTATTAAGATAATCCATCAATGCACATAAAGGTTAGCGGAAACATATTTTTACTTGAACTTTAATAGTGACCTTGACCTTTGACAGACAACCATGGGTCATGTGCACAACAAGCTATCTAATCATGGAAACATTTCTGTTTAGTAATAAAAGAACCCTTCAATGAAATTAAAACTTATGCATCAGAATCAAATATTCACTTGACCTTGAACATTGACCTTGACCTTTAACTGACAAGCATAGATCAAGTGTTGACATATTGTTTCATCTTGGTGAACATTTGTGTGTACCACTAAGATAATCCATCAATGCATATAAAAGTTATGGAGAGGAAACAATTTTACTTGACCTTCAGTAGTGACCTGTACTTTTGACATACAAGCATAAGTCATGTATGTGCATTATCTACATATTGCCCTCTAAACACATACCAAGTTCTATGAGACTAGCTTGAATAAGTTTTGAGTAATTGCAGGATCTAGATTTGCGGACGGACTGACAAATGGACAGAGGCCATTCCTATAGTCCCCTCCGGTGTTCAACAGGTAGGGGACTAAAAAGGCATCTAGTGTACAAAAAAGGTTTTTCTATGATTTGACCTAGTGACATTTCTGATTATTGGTCCCCTATTCATTGAAAACCAGTTTCGGGGACTATAGGAATGCGCTTTTCCGTCCATCCATCCGCAAATGCGTGTTTGGTCCATAACTCTGGTCATTCTTTTTAAGGGATTTTAATATTAGTTGGCACAAATGTTCCCCATGATTAGAAGATGCGTCTTGCGCAAAACCCGGACCACTGGCTCAAAGGTGAAGGTCACAATTTAAGGTCAAAGGTTTAACAGGACTTTTTAGCTCACCTGAGCAGGTGAGTTATTGTGATCGCTCGATGTCCGGCGTCCGTCTGTCGTCTGTCTGTCGTCTGTCAACATTTAGCATGCGATAGAGGCTGTATTTTTCAACTGATCTTAATGAAATTTTGTCAAAATGATTACCTTGATAAAATCTAGGTCAAATTCGAAAATGGGTTATCTGGGGTCAAAAACTAGGTCACTAGGTCAAATCAAAGAAAAACCTTGTGTATACGATAGAGGCTGTATTTTTCAATTGATCTTTATCATCATGAATTTTGGTCAGAATGATTACCTTGATAAAATCTAGGCCAAGTTTGAAAATGGGTCATCTGGGTTCAAAAACTAGGTCCCAAGGTCAAATCAAAGAAAAACCTTGTGTATGCAATAGAGGCTGTATTTTTCAATTGATCTTCATGAAATTAGGTCAGAATTATTTCCTTGATGAAATCTAGGTCGAGCTCGGATATGGGTAATCTGGGGTGAAAAAGTAGATCACTTGGTCAAATCAAAGAAAAATCTTGTGTATCCGATAGAGGCTGTATGTTTCAATTGATCTTCCTGAAATTAAGTCAGAATGTTTGCTTTGGTGAAATTTAGGTCAAGTTTGAATATGGGTCATCTGGGGGTAAAAAAGTAGGTCACTAGGTCATATCAAAGAAAATACTTGATTAAACTCAAGAGACAACATTTTGGGTCCAATCCTAATGAAAATTGACCAGAATACTTGCTTCCATGAAATCACTAGATCAAACCTGTTTACACTGTTATGGTGTGTTTCTCAGGTGAGCGACCTAGGGCCATCTTGGCCCTCTTGTTTCCTGTCTGGTCCATTACTCTACCATCAATGAAGGGATTTAAATATTACCTGGCACAAATATACCTCATAATAACTAGACGATATGTCATAAACAACTTTCAGGCTCAAAGGTCAAGGTCAACTGTTAACATGGCATGAACAGGGTCTATTTCGTGTCCGGTCCATAACTCTGTCATTCATCAAAGGATTATAATATTAATTGGTATAAATGCTCCCCATGATAATACGACATGTCATACGAAACACCCACAACCCTAGCTTAAAGGTCAAGGGCACACTTGGAGATCAAATGTCAATAGAATTTTTTTTCCTGTCCGGTCTATAACTGTCATGCAAAACAGGATTTAAATATCAGTTGGCACAAACAAAGTGTCATGTGCAAATCCTGGACACTTAGCTGAAAGGTCAAGGTCACACTTAGAAGTCAAAGGCCAAAAGAGCTTTCTCCCTGTCCAGCAAAGGCCAAAAGAGCTTTTTCCCTGTCCAGTCTTAAACTCAACAATTCTTAAAGGGTTTTTAATATTACTTGCCACAAATGTTCACCACCATAAGACGGAGTGTCATGAGCAAGAACCAGGTCCCTAGGTCTAAGGTCAAGGTCACATTTGGAGGCCGGATGTCAGATGCAAGAATGACTTTGTCCGGGGCATTTCTTCTTCATGCATGAAGGGATTTGTATGTAACTTAACTCAATGTTCACCACTATGAGATGAATTGTCATGCGCAAAAACTAGGTCCCTAGGTCTAACATCAAGGTCACACTTAGAGGTCAAATTCAAGATTGACTTTGTCCGTAGCACTTCTTCTTCATGCCCTGAGGGATTTTGATGTAACTTAGCACAAATGTTCACCACTATGAGCACCCTTGTAAGCTCACCTGAGCAATGATCGCTCAATGTCTGTTGTCTGTCTGTCAACATTGTGTATGCGATCGAGGCTGTATTTTTCAGTTTATCTGAATGAAATTTTATCAGACTGATTGCCTCGATAAAATCTGTGTCAAGTTCGAAAAAGGTTCATCTGGGGTCAAAAACCAGGTCACTAGGCAAAATCAAAGAAAAACTTAAGTATGCAATAGGGACTGCTTTTTACACCGGATCTTCATGAAATTTGATCAGATTTTTGTCTGGATGAAATATAGGTCAGGTTCAAAATGGGTCATCTGGGTTCAAAAACTAGGTGACCTGGGCAAATCAAAGAAAAACCTCGTGTATGCAATAGGGGCTGCATTTTACACTGGGTATTTATAAAATTTAGTCAGAATGGTTGCCTTGAAAAAATTTAGGTCAGTTTCGAATATGAGTAATCAGGGGTCAAAAACTAGGTCACTAGGTCAAATCAAAGAAAAACCTTGCATATGCAATAGAGGCTGTATTTTTCAATTGATCTTCATGATATTTGGTCAGAATGATTGATAAAATCTAGGTCATTTAGTTTGAATATGGATTATCTGGGGTCAAGAGCTAGGTCACTAAGTCAAATCAAAGAAAAAACTTGTTTATGCAATAGGGAATGCATTTTACACCGGATCTTCCTGAAATTTGATCAGAATTTTGTCTGGATGAAATCTAGGTCAAGTTCAAATATGGGTCATCTTGGGTCAAAAACTAGGTCACCCGTTCAAATCAAAGAAAAAAACATGTGTCCTTGTGGACGCAATAGGGGCTGCATTTTACACTTGATATTCATAAAATTTAGTCAGAATGGTTGCCTTAATGAAATCTAGGTCAGGTTCGAGTATGGGTAATCTGGAATAAAAAACTAGGTTGCTAGGTAAAATCAAAGAAAAACCTTGTGTATGAATAGGGACTGCCTTTTACACTGGATCTTTATAAAATTTGATCACAATGTTTGTCTGGATGAAATCTAGGTCAAGTTCGATATGGGTAATCTGGGGTCAAAAACTAGGTTACCTGGTCAAATCAAAGAAAAAATCTTGTGTATGCAATAGTGGCTGCATTTTACACTGGGTATTTATGAATTTTATCAGATTGTTTGTCTTGATGAAATCAAGGTGGAATACAAATAGGGGTCAAAAACTAGGTCACCCAGTTAAATCAAAGAAAAATATTGTGAATGTAATAGGGGCTACATTTTAGGCAGGGTGTTCATGAAATTTAATCAACATGTTTGCTTGGATAAAATCTAGGTCAAGTTTAAATATGGGTCATGTTGGGTCAAATACTAGGTGAAATCAAAGAATAACCGTTTTATGCAATAGGGACTGCATGTTTTCAATGGATCTTCATGATATTTGATTAGAATGGTTTTCTTTTGTTTTTTTTTTATGAAATCTAGGCCGAGTTCAAATAAGGGTCATCTGGGGTCAAGAACTAGGTCACCCAGTAAAATCAATGAAAAACTTTTAGGGAGGATGTTCATGAAATCTGATGAAAATGTTTGCTTTAATGAAATTTAGGTCAAGTTCAAATATGGGTCATGTTATGTCAAAAACTAGGTCACTGGGTCAAATCAAGGAATAACCTTGAGTATGCAATAGGGGCTGCATTTTTCAGTGGATCTTCATGAAATTTAATCAGAATGTTTGTGTTGAAAGCTAGGTAGAGTTCAAATATGGGTCATGTTGGCTCAAAAACTAGATCATCTGGTCAAATCAAAGAAATACATTGCCTATGCAAAAGGGGTCGCATTTTAAGCAAGATATTCATTGAATTTGATCAAGCTGTTCTCAGGTGATCGACCTAGGAATGGTCCTCTTAATTTTAGAATTACTTTCCTTTTTTGTTGCCATAAATAGCTTATATATTGTAACCTTTTTATTACTGGCGGTAGGGAAAAATTGAGACCACTTTTCTTTGAGTTCAACATGCATGTTACATCTAATTTTTAGGTGTATTTGACCTATCTCTACCTGGTAAAGAGTTTAGTGTGGAGTTATATTACATATATTTTTTTAGCTCATCTGAGCACGAAGTGCTCAAGGTGAGGTATTGTGACCGGTCAATGTCCGTCGGCGTCCGTCGTCCGTCAACATTTGCCTTGTGAACACCCTAGAGGCCATAGTTGTGATCCAATTTATATGAAACTTAGTCAGACTGTTTGTCTTGATGACTTCTAGGTCAAGTTTAAATCTGGGTCATGTGGGGTCAAAAACTAGGTCACCAGGTTAAATCAAAGGAAAATCTTGTGAACATTCTAGAGGCCACAGTTGTGACTCAATCTTCATAAAACCTGGTCAAAATGTTTGTCTTGATAATCTCTAGGTCAGATTTGAAACTGGGCCATGTGGGGTCAAAAACTAGGTCACTAGGTCAAATTGAAGAATAAGATTGTTTATACACTAAGGGTCACATTTTTTATTCTATCTTCATAAAACTTGGTCAGAATGTTTTATATCATAAATTCTCGGACGATTTCAAATCTGGATCACGTGGGGTCAAAAACTAGGTCACTAGGTCAAATCAAAGGAAAGCTTTTATACACTCTAGAGGCTACTTTTTTGCTCCAATCTTCCCAAAACTTTGTCAGAATGTTTGTTTTCATGAAATGGACAAGTTCGAATATGGGTCATGCGGGGTAAAAAAGTAGGTCACTAGGTCAAACCAAAGAAAGTGCTTGCTTACACTCAAAAGGCCACGTTTTTTGGTCCAATCTTAATGAAAATTGGTCAGAATATTTGTCTCTATGAAAACACAAGGTAAAACATGTCTACACTGTTATGGTGTGTTACTCAGGTGAGAGACCTAGGGCCATCTTGGCCCTCTTGTTCTTGTTTGTATATAGGATTAACTTCGCCTTGTTGTTACTATAAATAACTTATAACTTTCTTTTTAAATTGGCCAATAAAAATCAATATGAAAATGCAGGTGCTAGTGTAAAGAAATTTGCTATGACGGGAGTATGTTGTGACATTCTGGCACTCTTGTTTATATTGATAGATGTTATTAAACAATAAACATCTGTAGGTTTTTGTATATGCAAATTTTAATACAAGCGTTCGTTATAACGTATTGTATTTATTGTACAATATTGTTTATACATCATTGACAGATATCAGTTCATTATGTTGTACTGCAGTAGAGAAAATTAAGTGCTTTCCAGTAGGGGACTTTGTATTGCATGGCAGTACTTCATTCACTTGTTATCTTGAGAACTATTTGGATTTGAGCGTTCATATTTTATTGGATGTTTAGTCTCCTAAAAATTTCTGGGTCATGAGGTCAAAGGTCAATGTCAGTTAGGGTCAAATCCATTTTAAAGCTTTATCTTAAGATCTGTTTGAACTACATACTTTAAATTGCATAGGTTGATTGGTCTCCTTTAGAAGATGATCTTTATGAATTTTGGATCACTAGGTTAAAGGTCAAGGTCACTTAGCATCATATCCTTTATAGATCAATATCAGCAAAACTGATTTACACAGTCTCCTTGAGAAGATGAACCTTAATAATTTCCAGGTCACGGGGTCAAAGGTCAAGGTAACTTCGGGTTAAATCCATTTTAATTCAATACCTGAAGGTCTGTTTGACTTACATACTTCAAATTTTATAGGATGATTAGTCTCCTTTAATAGAAGACACCTATCACTCTTGAACCTGTGTCAAAGGTCAAGGTCATTTAATATCTAAGGCTTGCAAGGGGGTGGGGGAATATGTGTTTTTCAAACAGCTCTTGTTGTATTTCAGTCTAGTTTTCTGTACTTTTTACTTCTGTATCTGAATCTTTTCAAACAGATAACGCCTTTTGTGAATAATTTTATATCATATGATTTACCAACATTAATCATTATTTACATTTTTCTTTTAATAAATACAGGTGTTTGCAATGGATTTGGAGGTGAAGAGAGTTGCTGTGATGGCAGAAGAATGAGTGATCATTTAGCATTTTGCACAAGGCGTGTACCAGTGGTCAAGGTAAACAGAGATTACCAACAATTAAAACCATAATTTGATATTACATCTACTTGTGATTGATAACAGTATCAGTTAGACAGATCTGATGAATTAACAAATGTTTGAAAGTATACGCGGAACATTTTACACACCTTCACTATTAGTATATTGTACAATATATTTTTTTAAACAATTAAATTTGAAAAAACTGAACTGGTTTTCACTTGATATACAAAGAGATAGATTTGCATGTTTAGATTTGCCATTGAACATGTTTCTTCATTTGATCAAAACATACTGTGGTTGAAGTATTCTGATCAAATGTATTTATTTCCGATTTAGCGTAATGTTTCTGCAACTTTAGAAAAGAAGATTTGTTGTGTAACAACGAAATTAATAAGTAGATATTAATATATAAAAATGTAGACTGAAGCACCACATATATGATAACCAAATAGCATCAACTATGATTATTTCTTGGACTTGCTTCCTGATCAACACCCCTTTTCTCCAAATTATAATAACACTTTGATAACGATTTGAATGATTTTCTTTAACTCATCATAATCGAAGTAAATTATAGAACACCTGATTCTCAGATTCAGTATTATACAAATTCATATGAAACCTAGTTAAAATAAAGAGGGATCAACCGGGTGTGCTTTAATTGAGACATGCATGCATGGCTCATAACTCGACATATAAGACATCAATTGATAACTGGCATTACTTGAGTCATTCAGTGATGTCACTCTTGAAAATGAGTCATCCATGGATGTCAGCCTTGTAAGTGAGTCATCCATGGATGACACGACTACATAACGTTGGGTCTTGAAATTAGTCATCCGTTGATGACTCGTTGTCAGAAATGAGTCATCCGTGGATGTCTCGGTATGACACGGTCAGTGATACTCCAGCTGAGTCATGCAGGCATGGCTCATCTCTGAAAGTGAGACATGCAGGCATGGCTCATCTTTGAAAGTGAGTCATGCTCAAATTTGAAAGTGAGTCATGCAGGCATTGCTCATGTCTGATAGTAAGACATGCAGGCATGACTCGCCTATTAATTTGTTTATGGTAAAAAGAAACAGGAAAATACAACGGTAGGTATATTTTTCCTTTGTTTGACAAGAGTGGATAAAATAATAATATACATGATGTCACAGAAAAAAAATATTTGAAAACATCAGTTTTCTTATTTAAAAACCATATTCTGACGTCAGATAATTCACTGTTATCTTTATTTTAGTGAGCATTCCTTTGTTTACTAATACCAGTTGAAACAGTATCCATTTCACGTACCGAAACTTTGTACTTTTTTGCAGATAAATTTTTTCTAATTTCAAAGTCTGTGTCCCCTAAATAAAACTGAAAATCTGTATTGCAAAAGTTTATTTATTGTTTTAAAACATTTTGTAATAGACATACCTTAAATGCATATGCTTATTTCACTGAAAATACACATTGCATATTTTACAGAAAATATGACCCTTAGTCGCAAAATGCTAGAATTTCAACAAAGCAGATATAAAATAAAATTATTTTTTTTGACAGTTTGATAGGAATATAACTTATTTATGAGTATCTGAAGTCATTATATCAAATTATATATTACTGAAATCATATAATTGCATTTAAATTTAGGCAAACTCCCTAAAATTTTGTCCGATGTCCTTTGAATATAAAACTATACGTATCTTAAAATAAAGTCTGCCTGCATTCAGGTCTGCCACCACCGCCGCTTGGATATTGTTGTATAGTTTCTGGTGAGCCCTCTCTGACAAATGAACACCGTCACTAGCTAGCGCTCATCTGACCAGAAACCTTTTGGCACCCAAAAGCGAACTTAAACGTTTGTGGGAACAACCATTTACTTTTGCCATTTGTTTCATAAACCCTGTTATTAAACCACGGAATTTCCACCACATGTCGAATTGGAATTTTGTTCGCCAACCGACGAAAAATTGGTAACACGATTACAGATGGTACTGCCTGAATAAACAAGACCTATCACTAATGGTGATGAATACCCCCAGACAGCAGCTTATTGTCATAGGAACAAGGGTACTGAAAATATGATACATTACATTTGTATATTGTACAAGGATAAAATGTAGAAAGATGCACAACAAATGTTGTGCAAAACTGTATATGATATACAAATTTCATTGCTGTACCTTAAAAAGAAGAAAACAGGTTAGTAGGTCGAAATCAAGGTAACCAGTTTTGAGGTGTGTGTTAAAAACTGTATAATCGGTCCAAATTTTATGGCAATATTTTAAAAAAGAAGAAAGTAGGTCGTGGTCGAGGGACCATGTAATCACTAAGGGTTATCAACTAGTTATACTTAACAGCATATGAAATATGTAAGATATTTGTTGAAGTTTTTTTCCAACGTAACTCTTTTCATATTTGAAACAAATAAAGGGCCATAACTTCGTGAAAAATCATTCAAATGGGACGTGCTTCGCACATGCACAACTTAACTCGGTACCAATGATAACTGCAAGGTTTGATAAAAGTCTGGCCTGTAAGGACCGAGAAAAAGCGCGGACAGTTTTTTTATATAAATATAAAGAAAATTAATAAAGGGCAATAATTAAGTGAAAAATCATTCATATGGAACCCGTTTCGCAAAACTAGGCTTAGTACTGAAAATAATTGCAATGTTTGATGGAAATCTGTCAAATATTTACTGAGAAATAGCCCGGAACATTTTTTTCCATATATACATATAAAAAAACAAATAATAAAGGGCCATAATTAAGTGAAAAATCATCCAAATGGAATCCGCTTCGCACATGCACAACTAGGCTTGGTACTGATAATAATTATAATGTTTGATGGAAATCTGTCAAAAATTGGTGAGAAATAGCCCGGACAAATTCCGTCTACAGATGAACGGACCGACGGACGGACCTACGTACGGACTGGAATCCAGTATAGCCCCCATATACTAGTATCTAAGAGTATCCACCAAATCCTTAATAGCAGAACTGACAGATTCGGAATTGTTCTTCGGCGAAGAAAGGTCATTGGTGCCTATGATTAAAAAAACCAAGTCCGGACCAAATTCCTTCACA
The DNA here is from genome assembly GCF_021730395.1 of Mercenaria mercenaria. Taxonomy (NCBI): domain Eukaryota; kingdom Metazoa; phylum Mollusca; class Bivalvia; order Venerida; family Veneridae; genus Mercenaria; species Mercenaria mercenaria. The sequence continues at coordinate 19,129 of NW_026459944.1, forward strand.
CAAACTAAATTATGTCTTAATATATCCACGTTTCCGCCACTGAAACCAGTGTACTGCACTAGCGCACCTCTCCGGAGTTTTAATTGCGGATGAAAACAATCATGCGACAAAACAAAGTTCTTTAAATTGTTCACAAATGAGTGAATAAACAGTTGCACTTTTAACGCTCAATCCGCCATCTTGAACACTATGAGCCGATGTCACGTGACCAGTATAAAAATGGCAGTCCAATACGGGGTTTTAGTTTGACCTAGTTCCAACTAGGTATTAGCAATAAATCCCTCGTGATGGAATTAATTGTTCAACAGCGACGGTGGCTGAGCTGACAAAATAAATATGTCAACGGCACAAACAGTATATCCAATATCTCATATCATTCAAGTGTGAAAGAAGAACGTCTTCAAAGCATGACAACCCCGTTTTTTTATATGAGAAAATATACATGAACTAATCTTTACCGCATCCAAAGTAATAATGATTCTCTACAGACGGCGATTGCTTTATTCGCATCATGTGACTAGGGATCTCGATTCTCATTAGCTCTAATTATCTAATTACATCGTCACACTAGCTACTGTCTGAGTCATAAACTGAATGACTCATAAAACGTAAAAAACTTTGATTGAAAATACAAACGGTAATTAAATGCATACATCCTTGTATATACATTTAAAACACTGTCATGACGTATTCGAGGTACTATAATTTTAATATTGGGACTCAGTACTACATTTTCCACGCGGAGTCCAATATTTGTTTAATATTGGACAGTTTATATGATACCGGACTGCACGAGGTAACGAAAAGTATACACATTCATTTTACTCGTGTAGGTCAATATTTTTAAATAGTTGGATTCCATACAAATACATTACTGTAAACCACTGAAACCAGTCCAATATTAAAGCACAGTTCTGAAAGTAAAAATAAAAACTAATATCAAAACAAAGTTTTATGTATAGATGCCTAATCAATATGAAAGTAATCGCAACGTGTTTAAAATAACATTATGCATTTTGTTTTGCATGCTTCTACGTAGCTGTACTCCCTAAACGACATCTTCCAGGAGCAACAACCTCCCTTGAAAAATATTGTTCAGGTTTCCAGTTTTAAGAATTATGCAAAGAATTTGATCCCTCTCTGCATAAAAACAGTTTTAAAAGACCAATGATGATAGATCTGAGAGGCTGTGCAGTAGTATATTCCTGGATTTCGCGACAAACGAGAGCCTACTAGTCATACACTCATTGATTGAAGTGGTTATCTACTGCTTGCATTAACTTTAAAACTAAAAGATTAACTACCGTAACGGTACTACCATTAATTGAAAACAAATCAACCATAATAATTCGGCAGTGTTTGTTTTAAGTTTAAACTACCTTTTAACAGTATTTCAGTCACAAAATAATAATAATAATTTACGAAAGTTAAGTGGATAATTGCATCTTCATACATTTTCGTTATTTCACTGTCCACATTTTCGAATTCATCCGTACTTAACTATTGCTTTCATGGCATTCATACACGTTTCTGAATGTTCATGCAAACGCCTGCAAATTGCATTTTTGTTTTGAGTGTTGCAAGGACATTTTAACATTATCCATAATATTTATATACCGTTACATTCAGATATCATGTTTATTTAATTTATACAGAATTTATTTTAGGTCGATTGCGAAGCAAGTTCTACAACTTACATTAATCACTCTCAACGCCTCATTCCTGATGGAGTCCATAGCCATGTTTCCGTCATGTTTATTTGAGTTCCTTCAAACAAATGGTGCAACACAAAAATGAGTTTTCTATTGAATGTCATGCAAATTTCCAACTACACCATTCAAAACGATAAATGTTTAATAATTTAAATGACTAGGTCCTCCTAACAAATTGTATCCACCCAAGTTGTTATTATACCCCAAATTTCCCGTCGACAAGCTTGGCGATACCCGTATTGAAAGAAAACACCTTTTCTTTTGGTTTAAACAATATTTATTTTCAGCAAATATACAGCAAACATACATTTACACAAATCAAGGACTGAGTAGAAAGCTAAGCTTATTTAGAAACTCATTCCTTATAGATAGCTGGTAACTTAGAAAATAAAGTATTTATAAACTATGGAAAACATGCAAATGAAACATGCATATCAATAATACATTACCAAAGCTAGACAACTATTTATCTCATTTAGTTTGTTTTAAAACGGTAATGTAGTAACTGCATATATTTGAAAGTACTTCTTTTGCAAGCGCATTAAAATTGGTAATAATATTTTAAGCCTTTAATGTCTGAAACAGAAGCCTATAATAATTAAATTATGCGTTTATAAAATGCGTGACGTTCTGTAAAATGGGAACTTTCGTGTTCCTTTCAAAACATCAACGTTTACAGCACCCTACATATAAAAAACCTGCATTCATTTGTTGTGTCTGAAGCATTTTCTCACATTTGTTCAGACTGCCTTTGTAAAAAGAAAAAAACATCTGCAAATAAGGTACCCCACGTTGTTCATATCACAAACTGTGTAATAGATTTCACATCTAAGGTGGTGTTTATATGGATCATACCCTTTTATTTGCTCATCACTACGATGGTGACATATGCCTTCATGCGTTCTGTAAATTAAGCGCTATTTGTGTACTTGATTGAAATCAATGCCTACATTTCACAACCAGAATGATCTGGCATCTTAGATAGCACCACCGTGACACAACAGTGATCTTAAAACAACCTGTAGGCCAAACATCCAAAATTTTATAAACGTCGATAAATATTGCCTTTATTTTGAGGCGTTTTAGTAGGACTTGAGTTTTCACTATTTGCCTTGTTCTCGATGCTTCCGAGGGATCTACTTTCCAGATTTTATTTGAACATTCTTTTATATGCCTTTCTGCCCTTATAGCGCATTAATCGAAATGCCGTGAATTGGCTAGATAATTGTTATCTACGTGGCAGTCGGACAGCAGACAATACTAATTTGTCTAATGTCAACCTTCATAAAACTTTAATACTTGTAGGGATGTTGCCAGTTACAAGAACAAAGACCAGATATGTCGATTTGCCCTTTTTAACATATTTGAAACATTGCCGAAAATGTGTTTACCCAATACAAAACAAACGAACACTTTCTTTTATTGTTCATGCCACTGATTTTTTTACCAAACGTCCTTGTAGTTTCATTTAAACCGCTTCTGTTTTATACAGTCTGGCTGTAGGTCCATGCAAAATATGAAAATAATAGTTCTATTTCCCGCTTTAAATACGTCTTAGACTGATTTGTTCACATGAATATCATTTTCAAAGGTGATACAATCTGAAAGTTTTCCCATAGGCTGTATATGTAGGTAAAACCATACCCGAAATTCACTCAGGGAACCTGGTTTGAATTTGTAATTATTTTAACGGACCAAAGTTACTTGAAAATGTTCATTTCTGCAAGAGTACACTTTCAGTTTTACAATTGTTGAAATAATATTGTTTTGACATATGAAATTCAGCTTGTCTGTTATTCTTTTAAATCAGTTTTAAGACATTGATTTTGCGTTTGTGGAAAAACGGATTTCCTCTAAATGATGCAAATCTTGTTCGGAGACAAGATTTAAAGTTGAGTAAACATATCAACAAAGCAGCATTTGTTGCTGAAATATTACAAAAATTTGACAAGCTTTCAGGATCATTTCTATTAAGTTTCTTCAAAACTTACTTCAAAACTTAATCGTGTGATTTCAGAGAAGTTTTCGCTGATAAGATATTGACAGATGGACGGACGTTCAGAAGGAGGAACGGCGACCAAATAGTACATCCATGCAGGAGAGTTTAAATACGGTAAATTACTTTACCCCAGATCGACATAGAACGGGAAATAATAAATATGACAATATAAAGTTTAAGAAACCACACATTTTTAATCAGACAAAATAGTATACAAAATGTATCACACCGTCAAAAATTAAATGTCACATAGTAGCATAACACAAACAACTGCTTGCAATCAATAAAACCAAAGAAGAAGTGTACCTGCGTGTCGTTGTTATCATTATTATTAATATTATTAATGTAATAATAATAATAATAATAATTATTATTATTATATTATTATTACCGTTATAATTATTATTATTATTATTATTCATTTTTCAATAACTCATCCAGAGAACTATCACACAGTCTTACAAGAGTTCAGCGTAAAACAAAAATCTAAGCTATTGGTGTTGTTTTCCTATCAGCGGTTAGAAAAGGAACCTTATCCGTTGTAAAAGTAAATTGATCAATCTACATCTAAAATTGTCAGTGTATGACATACCGTTTATCATATGGTGTACTGTTTTATTAATAATCTACTTATTTACTTGTATTTATGGATGAATTTCAACATATTTAAATTTAACGAAATGGATGGTGCGTTTTAACAATTTTGTACATACGCGTTTATCTTTCTGGTCGTTTTAGACAAACATTTATCAAAAGCATTTGCTTTGAAAGATAAAAGAAAAATGACCGAAAAGTCTAAATCGACATAGTAAATACATTGCAACAATATTATCCTTATTGAGTAAAACCATTTCCCACAACTATTGTTAATTTCAACATTAGTTAAAATATAAAGTATATAGGTATTCTGGACAACATTGAACGAATTTCTCCTTGCAAAGCGGCATAATAACTCTTATACAATTATATATTTCCAGAAACAACGTAGATTTTACTTCAAATTCAAGTTAAATGCAGCGAAACCTATTTTAGGTAGACAGCCAAGCGACACACTGTCCCGGCTTACGACACGTGGCTTAAAATTGAAATAAGAGCAAACAGTCGATTTGGAAAGTTAGCTGGTTAAACATACTTTAGTCAAAAAGGGATTTGTTCGAAACTTCTACATTTAATCATTTACACTTACTGATGTTCACTTAGCATTTGTTACAACAAAAAATGCACTGGAGGTATTTGTTTAAATCAGAATTTCCCATCCTGGTTGCTATACGAATTCAGAATTATTCAGAAAAAGTATAAATTTCATGAACATACATAAATATAAGATATGTATTTAGAAGCTGCATGTAAAGCAAGTCTTTTGGTTCAGATTGTGGAAATATCCTTATATGCAATGTGAAACTAGATATTGCTTTGAAACAAAAGGAAATTAAAGGTAAGCTTTTTAAATACTTTAGTTTAAAGAGGTCGAACGATGTGTTATGATTTTATTAAAAATCACCCGCACATGCGTGTCTTATACATGTAGGAATTTAACTTCATGTAACTGGTCGTTTTGTTCCTTGAATAAATTTCAGACAGAATATACGAAAAGTGAAAAATGTCATAAAATGCTGCCTAATTGTGACTGACCGCTTTGAAGGCAAGTGGCTGCATGATACAGGTGACGACTAAGGCATATTCAACTGTAAGGTCACAACTACAGCATTCTATAGTAATTACAATAATAGATAGTAAAGATGTTTCCACGCATGCACGCATGCATGCACGCACACACGCACTATCAATAGTGAATATTACACGATTTTCGTATTGAATTTGTAAACACGAGGTTTTTGAGCATTTCATGACTTTTGTTTAAGTAGTATATAAATAAACAAATATAAAATTTTTTTCTATCACATAACAGCTTTGTTAATTTTTTTGTCTGTACATATTACAGACGAAATCAATATGATCAACAGGAAATTGCGTGATGGTCGAAATGTTTTATACTGGTGTAACACAAGTTATAAAATACTTTAATTACTCCTGCGACGTCAAACATGGGATAAATATCTGATTTTGTCGTACACATATTTTCAAACACATGTTTGGTATAACTGTGTGTTATCGAATAAAAGTTACAAGACCTGTTTGAAAAACAAATATGTACTACCATAATGGTTTGTCGGAGGCATTTGTATTCACTGATCCTTGGCCAAACGGCCTTAAGACAGACATCCTATGAAGAATGAAAGCAAAGCGTCGTTAACTTATTGAACAGGGACTGTTTTGGCCTACCCTCGCCCCTCATCGATGTGGGTTTGAGCCCACCTCTTTTCTTCCTAATTTTTTCGTGTGAGGAAGACATCCAGCTGGCTTATGGAAAATCGGTGGTTCTACCCAGGTGCCTACCCGTGACGAAATAAAGCACGGAGGGGCATCTTCCTCCACTATCAAAGCTGGAAAGTCGCATTATGACCTATAATTGTGTCGGTGCGACGTTAAACCCAACACAATAAATTAATGGTCCGACCTACTGACCTCTAAAATCATAGAGGTCATGTATTGACCATATCTACTGACAAAAGACAATAACATTATGACGTATGTTGGCTTAGGCAAAGCATTTTTTTTAGTTTCTGAGATAAAACCGTTTTCAGTCTCGAAGTCAAAGTGACCTTGACCATTGACCATTGACCTATTGAGCCCAAAACAATAGGAGTCACCTACTGACCACAGGTTATAATGATATGAGGTTTGACTGTTGTGAGGTCAAGCTTTCACTATTAATTGACAATAAATCCGCTCTATCGGCGACCGACTGAACAACGACAGACAATGAGCAAAACTATGTACATGTGTTATATACTGTACATCTTTCTATCTTTAAGTAATATTGCTTAGAAAATGAAAACAAGCTCTACCTACTTATAATAGTCTTATTAATTGACCAATACATTTATCACACCTGCATCAGCCTCAAGCAAAACGAATTGCATCTCGCTGTTTCAGATATAAGAATTTAGGACCGACAAATCTTCTCAAAGCTTGTTCATTTAAAATTAATTACTACTTTAACACATTAACATAATTCCGTTGTTTCTTCTGCAAAGATAATGTACGCCCTATATTGTGATCATTATATAAGATACAAAAAAAAACAACAACAAAAAACAACTAACCCATGTAGTACAATTTTGAGATTGAAGTAGAGACCTAATCACGCACTTTAGCCTTTTGAGACAGATTTTTATACATCCAAAGACCATTTTAAGAATCTCTAATTAAGCTGGAATAAATTCGTTTTGCAAGAAGCATGTGAAAGAATCGCTAAATGGTATTTGTCCAATTATGAGACATTAGAAAGAACTGACCTGAATATTAATCAATCATACATAAATATATATTTTGCATGTATTTTTCAAACTAGTATTAGTAATCAGTGCATGATGGACTATCCTTAACTATCCTAGTGATAGAGCTATCCTTAGGTAGTGATAAACGGATTAAGGTAATTTAAAACAACATTGATTTATTCAAGAATGGATCAAATCCCCTAATCTAAAATTATCATTTTAATTTCATTCAAAAGAATCAGGTTCTCACGTATAATTTGTTCGTACAATTATGTGTAATACTGTCAAACTAAAGAAAAGGAAGTTATTTACACACTATGCTTTCATCAAAAAACTTAAAGAAACATTTCCATAGCAACATAACGAAAATACATACAAGGATTGATTAAAACAAAAATGCAATACATTCTAAAATAACTTGAAAAAAATAAAACAAATAAACAAACACTTTTATATAACAAAGCAAAGAACATAAACACGCCAGTCTGAGAGGCAGCACTATCCCCAAAACAAAGTATTTCATTAATACAATGCAAACTGTTTCAACAACTTCTGTGTTACATAATTACATAAATTACGATAATAATCATTCAATAGAGGACTTATTAAAAACTTACCAGCCTTAAAAGACTAAAACTAAAACGCCCAATCAAAATAAATCTTCTTCAAAACGTGTATTTTAATACATTGTATAAATATTGAAAGAGCAAAATAAGTCAATATTTTCAAATTTTGCATACAGATCTACAGATAAGACAAACATTTTTATAAAGAAAAGACTACATTAAATAAAGTAAACAATCAGCATACAATTTCTGGTGTAACTGATATACTGTATACCATGAAAACATCAGTCAAACATTTTGTCAAAATAACTAGATCGGTACAAGCCATGCGAGTGAAAAATATCCATTGAACGAAACACATTGCATATATTGTCATAAAATTTAGTGCTACTGAAGTTTTAACTTTTTGTTAGATCTGCATTGAAGTTACATTTTCGGGAAACTTTTATTTAGATTCCCTCCTCATTTTCTTTTCTTTCATTTTCTAACTTCAAACGGTTGCAGTACAATTGTTTACAGCATACTGGACTAAATATTTTACATAACATAGCGCAAACAATGATATCTAATTTTTTTTTCTGTACAGAGATAAAGAAAAATTAGGCATAGCAAATAACGAATTTCGGAAGGTCCATGACTATATCGGCCCGATATAGGTATAATGTCGGAATGTCGGCAAAATGTGCCGATGTAGGGCCGACGTCGGGCCGTTGTGAGTGCGTGAGTTAGGTTTTACACAAAATGATTATATATCACCGAGATCTAACCCTTAAACTGCCGCAAAATATTGAAACTGGTAGATCGACATCAATCAGTGTAACTATTTCGTAAGTTGGATTGACATCTGGCCGATATTGCATTCTCTAATACAGCTATATCTTTTAAAATATTATTGATAAACGTGAAAAAGTAATCTAATTGTTTATGTGTGCTAATTTATTAAGCAAATATGATGTATGCCAGAATTAATCAAACTAGGTTCCAGACAAAATTTGTAGACGGTATTTATCAAAATTTTATATGTAATAAAGGGAGGTTATAATTAAGATGCATTTTTATTTTATGTAGAATGCCGGCGTAGAAATATTTATATTTCCAAAAAAAAAATGAAAATAAAAATATGTTTAAAATTCTAACAGAACAATTTTAATAGTGTTAAAAATATACTGAAAACTTACGTAACTGTATAAAACATGTAGTATATAATTGTGAAAATTATATCAATAAAATCAAATAACCATCATACACGTGATGCGAGACACATCTGTTCTCAAGTAAATTACTCTGAGAATTTATGAAGTGTATATTTGAAGAAAACTTTGATGAAGCGCTGTGTGTCACACTATTTCGCGACAACGATATGATCTGCCAATATCGGGCCGATATCATTTTGATGTTGGCCAAATATCGATTGCCAATATCGGGCCGATGTCATTATGATGTTGGCCCGATATCGTCTGCCGGCGTCGGGCCGACATCATTCCTATTTGCAGCCGATATTGAAGCTGATATCGGGCCGTTATAGACAACGACGTCGGTTTGATATCGGGCCGATATAGAATGCTGGCTGGGTATATATATATATATATATATATATATATACATACACACACACAAGCTTATTGCATGACTTGCCGGTCAACTGTTCTAACTATTGCCGATGGTCAGAAGTATCTTTAAGTTGATGTCGGAAATAGATGTTCATTTTTTTTTCTTCAAGGTTTGACCTTGTCCTAGCAAAATTAATTTTGAACTATAGACAGATAAATAGCACAAAGCATGGACCGGCAATTTATATATACATGCATACCTGTTATTAACATTTTATATTGTGAACTAAACATATCATCATTATTTTTCTTTTCAGCTCCAGTTACAATGCAGGCTGTTAAAGAATTTATCAACACATTTTCTTATCATAACAGACAGTTTATCCCAGTCATCATTTTCGACTGACTTCCTTGTTTACCTGGGAACAGGCTTTTAACGTATTGTACACATTTCACAACTTAGATATTGTTAGATCCGAAACTAATATTACTATGTCTCTCAAGAAGTTTGGCTATACACGTCCTCCTCTTTTCCAGTATTTCGCAAGCACTGGATATTTCACTTGTATCAGATAACTCCAAAACAGTTTTTCTTTGCTAAAAAATGACATAGTCTGCTATTATTTGTTGATAGATTATAGAAAAGCAAGTGTAATATTAATAACAAGTATTTTTATTCAGTAGAGGAAACTATCGTGTAAGGTATTCGTATACTGATATCAATGCATTTTCGACTATTAATGGTGGTATATCACTGCATCAAAATGGATTTCGACATGCGCTTAACATCCAACAACCGTAGATTATCAAGCAGGTCGTCGAATCTTTATTGCATCACCACTTCTATGTAACTTGTTGACAAGGTATTGTAATAATTGTGTTGTAATATTACTTTGTGTTTTCCACTGATGTAGCGAGATAGTTTTAATCTATAACGGAGCTATTGTGAAATGCGATTTGATATTTTGTGCAGTATAGATCATAATGTGCTTCTATGTATGAAAAAGAAAATATAACGAAACACAGACTAGGCAAAGATTCTGGAATAAAAAATGTGTTTGCCTCATTTTGATAGTTAAAGAGGTTGATGAATATAAACGTTAGAGTTATTTTTAGACTTGTTCAAGTATGACTTCTTTATCTACTCCAGAAGTTTGCAAAAGTGCCTGTAGTTCATCTCAGAAGTTGCTCAGAGATATTAAGCGTTTGATAACATATTTTGTTAAGTCTGTAGTTTCTTTATTTCTTCATTTTACTAATTATTGAAATCCATCACTTCGGAAACATCAACATCTACCCAGTCAGTTGACAGACAGCCATTTTTTAAGTTGTTGAACTTGTACATCTTTAGGTCTGAACAACGGAAAGCTCTTAGAATATCACAGATAGGCGTCACAAACACTCTGCCCTTAATACCACCTTCAACAATGCCGATAGCGACAGAATCATGATGATCGTCTTCTATCATCACCAATGCCCCCGAGTCTCCTGCTTCTGCAAAAGGCTCCGATCCTATTTGAAGAACTACTAACTGATTTTTCAGACTGTATCCAAAATGATGTCCATTTACTTCCATTTTTTCTTTGCGAACAACTGCACCTTGCAAAGCAAAGCTCCCTCTAGTAATACCAGTCGCCATACCATATTTGTACACTTCAGTTCTTAGGTGTATGTCCGATGATTCACAGACGTTTCCTGAATTGTAAGTAAGCGGTTTCTTGTCAGTAAAACCTGGAAACAAAAATTATCAGATAGTGTCATATAAAATCTCAACAGTTCACAATAGAGATGAATCATCAAAATGAAATGCAGTAAGATGCAGATTTTACGTTAGTAATTATATTTACTGCCGAAAATCTCATATTGACATTTTTATATGAATAAATAAAAAGATAAAAAGGTTGAGAAGCTGAAGTTGCAACGTTCTGCATGCCAGCTGAAGGAAGGCTCCATATATGAATTTTAAAAATCAAACAGTTACGACAAAATTGTTATTATGATGAAATAAATCTTTAAGGTATACTATGACTAGTGACTCTATAGATATTAACCATTAAGTAAACCCTGGTCAAAAATTTAAACAATCTGACACTAGAAGACGGATAAGACAAATACATAAAAAAGAACGCATATTAAAACAATCAAGCAAAACAAAAAGCAAGAACAAATATAAAGCTATAAAGCACAGAGAATATGGTCAGAAGTACATAAACAGGAAAACTAGAAAAAAACATAGCAAAAAAATAATAAAAAAAGATAAATAAAAAAGAATAGAATAAAAAAAATACATAAATTGGCCATCGACCTGGAACAATAAGTTAAGAAAACACAAACATACTGTTCATAAAATTGTGTAATCGATGGCTGAATCTGAATTTTAAAAAAGCAAAAACTTAAAAAAGCAAATAAACAAAAAAGAAACCGAAATGTGTACAGTATGATTAAATAATATTCTTTGGAAACTCTGTAACGTATTTCAAATAACACCAGTGCACTTACATATGATAAACGGATATAAAATCATCAAAGCCGCTCGAACAAAAATATTTTGAAAATTTAAATGAAGGATAATTCATGTTATGAAGCAACAATGTACCTGCTTCTATGTCATTGAAAGCCATCGGAAAACTGCCATCTTTTGGATGTCTTTTCTCTATATTAAAAAGAGCAGCTTCCACCCCTGATGAAGATTCATCACCTCGCTCGTAAACAGCCATTTCAACTCTACCAAACGATTTGGATTCGTGGTTCACTGGCTGAAACACATGTTTATCAAAATCAGTTTTGATACCACATGACTCCACAGAGCTCATTTCTTCACTGGAACAAACGACGTGAGCACATGTTATTCCACACATCTTGTACTTCGGATGGTCGATGAATCCACCAAGTGTCCCACCAAGTAAATGTTTATTATCATCAAGAATGTTTGCATGGATAGCCAGCCCCATCTTCAGGTGTACGTGAAACTCGTTTGGTCCACCATTGTATGTTTCAAATTTACCTTCTAGAACATCTACTTCAAATCCGTCAATTTTTTGTGGAAACGGGTCCTCATTTATTGGTATATATCCTTTTACAGGAACATAGAATGCAATGCATGGTTCATCGACAATGCTATGATTGGCTGAATAATATCCCTTTGACTTGTTTAAACTTGGTATGATAACGTGAATATTACTATGCCTTTCTAGAAGATCATCAGCGTGGCGGGCTATACATTTTCTCAATTCTTCAAGAGTATCACGTTTACTGGATATATCATGTGTTTCATCTGACAATTCCCTAGCAAGTAAGATTTCGCTTTCATTGCTAAATGTGTTTTGAGAAACCAAATGATATTTATAATCTTTTAGATGAATGTTTTTCGATGTATCCGTCCTAATAACAACGAAAACAATTGACACTGTGTCATCAGAATGATGATCCTCTATGCAGTAAGATGCCCAGACATCAACTATATCTTCTGCTGTATTCATGACTTGCTTACAAATCATGCCACAAATATTAGAAAATTTTTGTGACCGTCTTCCGAGATTACGACATAATATGTGGAGTTCTCTGTTGGATGGTAGAATATTTTGATGCAATAAGTGTTCCACATTTGTATCATAAGCCCAAAGACATGTTGTATCAGGGTATTGCTCAGGACTACCTGAAATGTATTTACAGACATTCCATTCCATAGACCATGCCTGTCTATTTGTATGCAAAATGTTGAGAAAATATTTCCGATAGATATTGATGACTATAAATGTACAAAATTGACATTTAAAAACTTTCACATTCAGATGCCGCTGTTAGCATTTTTTTTCCAAATTTGGTAGCGGTATTATCTGTCTAATATGTGTTGGTTGTCAGATGCAACCATGCAAATAACATGCAAATACTGAATTATGTGTAAGAAAAAAGTTAGAACCAGACTCCTTCCGTTGTACAACTATAACATATGGACATGTCTACAGTAAGTTCCAAAATATCAACTATATCTTCTGCTGTGTCCATAACTTTCTTCAAAATGATATAATAAAGATCAGAAAATGTTTCAGACCGTCTCTCAAACTTACGGTTTTCTCTATGGAGTTCCCTGTTAGATGGTAGAATATTGTTTGCAGTGGTGTTTTTGCCACTGACCGTTCCAAGGCGGTACCTTTTTGTCTTCCTTCGTTTGTTCTTACGCCCTGGGATGGAGAGTATATGTCGGTCATCTGCCTGTAAAGGCACGCAAAGTGGTACTAAGAATTTGTCGTAAGATAAGAAAAGAAAATGGCTTCAACTACCATGTATTTCTATTTACTGAAGTGCATAATTCCATATTTCCAAGCGAAAGCAGTACAAATATGAAATGAAATGAAAAACAAATGAATAATACAATGAATGAAATCAACAATTAGCTGTAAAGGCACGCAAAGCGGCACTAAGAATTTGTCGTAAGACAAGAACAAAAAAATGGCTTCAACTACCATGTATTTCTATTTACTGAAGTGCGCATGCGTGACATAGGAGTGCGGGAAAGTCAAATACGTTTGAGGCCCGTCACCATGGTTAATAAATATGAAAATGAAAATGACAGATGAATGAATGTATTGGAAATGTATAGGAATATTGGAAATATGGGATGATAAGACATTTAATATAGACAACACAAAAGGACAATACATAAATCATACAATAGACAGATACAAAAATAAAGTGGGTATCTGACCCTGCGACATTGTTTGTTCGTTTAGTCCCCTGTGTGTGTTGTGAGGTGTGGTGGTGGTGTGTGTGTTTGTGTGCGTGTGCGCGTGTGTGTGTGTGTGTGTGTGTGCGTGTGCGTGTGTGTGTTTGCTAATGGTATGGTATGTATTTCTAAGTGATATGGGTTTCGTTTTGTGGAGGCTGCATTTTTGGTACGTGGCATTCAATGTATTATATTCTTCTATAAGTTTGTTTATTTTTTGCTTCTGAGTAACCTGAAATATATTTAGAGACATTCTACAAAGTAAGCCTATTAGCAATTCAGCTTGAATAATAATAACAAGAGCTGTCCGTAAGACAGCGCGCTCGACTTTTCTCAGTGCTTGTCTCTGAATTAGAGCTTTGCCAGTAAAAAAATTCCAAGTTAAAAAGGGACATAACTCTGTCAAAATTATAATCAGAGTTATGGGAATTGTGTCTTCTGGTGTAGACTTTGAAAGTAAATAACTACTTAGTGTTTTAAGTCAAAAGCTTTAATAGTAACAGAAATATTTGACTTTTAACAAAAAATTCTAAGTTAAAAAGGGGCATAATTCTGTCAAAATTCAAATCAGAGTTATGGGGATTGTTTTTCCTGGTGTAGACTGTGATGGTAAATAAGTATTTTAAGTTTCAAGTCAAAAGCTTTGATAGTAACAGAGATATTTGACTTTATAGAAATCTTTAACCAAAAATACTAAGCTAAAAAGGGGCATAATTCTGTCAAAATTCAAATCAGAGTTATAGGAATTGTGTCTCCTGGTGTAGACTTTGATTGTAAATACCATTTTGAGTTTCAAGTAAAAAGCTTTAATAGTAACAGAGATATTTGACTTTATCAATATTTTTAAAAAAATTCTAAGTTAAAAAGGGGCATAATTCTGTCAAAATTCAAATCAGAGTTATGGGGGTTGTTTCTTCTGGTGAAGACTTTGATGGTAAATAAGTATTTTAAGTTTCAAGTCAATAGCTTTGATAGTAACAGAGATATTTGACTTGATCAAAAACTTTAACCAAAATTTCTAAGTTAAAAAGGGGCATAATTCTGTCAAAATTCAAAGCAGAGTTATGGAAGTTGTTTCTCCTGGTGTAGACTTTGATAGTAAATAACTATTTTAAGTTTCAAGTCAATAGCTTTGATAGTAACAGAGATATTTGACTTTATCAAAAACTTTAACCGACGCCGACGCCGACGCCAACGCCAACGTTGGGGCGAGTGCAATAGCACTACTTTTTCTTCGAAAAGTCGAGCTAAAAAGGAGACGTTGGTTTAATGAATATCTTACCGCGTTGATTCACCTATGCAAATATCCAGTTACGTGTAAAAAGATATTAAATAGTTAAAACTTACTTCCTGATAGTGCAACAATAACATATGGACATCTCTACTGCAACGAATGGTTGTTGCCAAATCAAGATATTCAAGTGAAGTATATAAACGATTAAATTTGAAAACAAAACTATTACCAAGCATTTAAGGTGTTCTACCGGAACGGGCATTTATCGTATTTGCTGCGATTGGAACTACATGTTTAAAATTGAAACATAGCTAAAGATCATGAATATTCTCCAGATAAACTGCAATTAGTAAGGTTACATGACAAAATGTGCGTTTGTACTTTAAAAGTTAACAAAAAAATATCTTGGGGCTGACAGATGGACGACAGACAGACTAACGGATAAAGGCATGCATTAAAATGATTTGTCTATTCTACATATTGCTTTCTATCTATATCTCAGGTTTCATGAAAATATTCTGAACGTTATAGTAGAATCAGCATTTACCATTTTGTACCTGACCGAATGGCCAAATAGAGGAAACAAAGGTGTGCATTATCCCGATTGTCTCCTGCCCATATCCCAAATTTCATGAAAAACTTTCTTGTACTGTTTAGGTTTTCAAAGAATCAAAATAAGGTGTTATACGTTTTGACGATTTGTTGCCATAACAACCATATAAGTTGCTATATCAACAGAATAAAAGGGTTGCATATTGTCTTCATCGCATCTATCTATATTATGTCAAATCTTACAATAAAGACATTTTTTGTATTTTTTTGGACTGTTCGTTACTATAGCAACCACAATTACCAAAGCAAAAACTGTAATAAAATAAAAAGCAGCTCAAAACATTTATATTAGCGTCTATCCGTGTTTCTTGCTTTGCTTAAAAATCATACTATAAATATCAGGAGCTATCTCGGACCGTATTACGAAATTACGGTTTTCTGTGTGGAGTTCTCTGTTAAATGTTAAAATATGTTTTGCTTCTGAATAACGCTCAAATGTAACACCGTCTGACATATCATATTTAGCCGAAGGACATATTTCGTGAAGAGCTTGTTCGGAATAACCTGAAATATATATACCAGCATTTTATAAAATACGCCTGGTTATTTGCAAATCAACTTTATAAATATGAAAAACAGAAGTAGCTTTAACAAATATATTGCAATGTTGATTTTCTGACTCAACCAATGGCATGCAGATACTGAGTTACGTGTAAAAAGATACTAGTAGTTAAGATTTACTTCCTTCGGTAGCACAACAATAACATATGGACATCTCTACTGAAACTTGCTATTGTCAAGCAAGGCCTTCAAGTCAGGTAAACGGGATTACATGTTAAAACAAAAGCAACTGACTTTCCCTATCAGAACGGCCGTTTGACGTATTTGCTTCTATGGGAACCACATGTTTTAAATTGAAACATAACTGAGAAACATGCATATTCTCCAGATAAACTACCATTAGTAAGGTTTCATGAAAAAAAATGTATGTTTCTACTTTGAAAGTTGACAAATATTTTATATTTTGTGGCTGACAGATGAACAGATAGACGTACGAACTGATCAAAGGCACAAATTAAAATGATCTGTTTATTCTACATATTACTTCTTTCTGTCTCTATCCGGTATCTCTAACATTTTCTTTTCCTCAAATTTTATGTAGAATCAACATTTATCATTTGTAACCGACTGAATAGACTAACAGAATACAGAAGTATACTATGTTTTTCCCAATTGTCTTCTACTTATTTACAAACTTTCATTTTCTATTTTACAGGTAGTTCTGCACGTTTGATAACCGGAAGTAATGGCACAACGTCATTTATTATCCGGAAAACGTAGAATAGAGCTTGTATTCGGCCTACGGAAATGAAAATCATTTTATAATAAATGTCAACCTGTGAAATAATTTAATTCAAAATGTCCCTGTAACTATAATTTTAAAGTCAAAATGTGATTATAAAATATATGGCACAGTAAATGATTAAAAATAATGTCTCAAAATTAGCGTGACATATTTGGTTCATTTTAATCATGGTCAAATATCTCAAATATAAGCACGTGAACCTAAACACTTTATTCCACCATATTATAGGCCGTCTGTGTATTTACAACTGAGAAGTTTCATCAAATTCTACATCGAAGAAAAAGTTCTATTCCCAAAAATGTTATGAAAGTTATGATTTTCCCATAGACCCCCATTACGAAAAATTGCATGAGCTCAATTTTTTTCAAACCAGTTAATTTAGCAAAAAATCAAGCACACGATCCTTTCCTGTTTATTTGCTGAATTTCTAGGTATATCACGTTTAGTTATTTACATCTCATCAACACAATACAAATAGATAGTACATAAAACATATATAAAATACATGTGTTGGCTCTCATAAATTTGAGTTATAAGAGATGGTTCACTTCTAATTCTAACCCAAATATTCTAACATGCTGTATGAGGTCAAACAAAGAATGAACTGTGCCGACGAATGACACTACATACTAAAAAGCAAACTAATAATGATGAACTACGTATTCTGAAATTAAATAAACATATCCATGAATGCTCTTGTGGGAAGTTTAAAATATTTCCTCTTTACAAAAATCTGACTAACAGTGACAGTTTTAGAGATGAGAAGGAACTACATTTTATAAATATATTGAAACCGGAACTTAATAGCGTTTGTCAATAGTTGTTAGACTCGCGCACAATGTGAGCTTCTAAAACTTTAATGTATTTGTGTTCAGTAAATTGAATCTCGTTTTTATACATGCTTGCTCATTTAACTTAACACTGTGAATAATACTGGTCATAATTGTTTAAAAATTAATATTATCAACTGTATACACTTAACGTACTACCATTGCTTTGTTCTTTAAACTTTTATCTCTTTTCCTTCCTGTAATACAGTTGTATCTTTAAATTTTATTACCTCCCTTTAATTTTTGATGCTATTTCTATAGTTGACCTTATACCACTTTTATCATAAAGAACAAGTGGGTAATTTGAGTATTTCTTTCTTTTTACAGTATCCATAATTGATTTTTAAGCTATTATTACTTTTAAAGTAATCATCTTAATGTTATTTTTTAACTTATATATCGAGCATAAATATGTTTTAACAACAGTTATTAACTCCCTTTTTTAAATGGTACAATATCTGTTTCTGGCATGTTTTTTGTGCATGTACATAGGGTATTCTTGAGTGTATTATACATTTTTCTTGAAGTGTGCCGCAACGTGTCTGTTTAGGACGTTTCCCGTAATTTTTGGTTATGACGTTACGTCATTGTATTATTTCAAAATGTAAACTGCCTGAAGATATGTATACAACTGAAAGCGCTTGCAGTGAAGAATTAAAATAATTGAAAAAAACAACACAGGGCTACTGCTGTTAATTCCTTGCGAATTGAACCGAAAATTGTTATAATGGTTTTAAAAATTCTAAGAACAATATTAGAGAATATGTAAGACCCAACATAACAGTTAGTGTTACCGAATATATGAGTTGAATACAGTGTGTGCAGCTAATGAAGAATTAGCAAACAACACAGTAACACGATTATTTTGGAAAAAGAATCATTACATGGCAAATGGGCAGCAAGAAATGTTTGATGAAAAGAATAGCATAAAAAGATAATCGTTTCGTGTATTTCATTTTATGTGCTTTACATATCAAAATACAAAGCACATACAATGAAATACACGAAACGACCCTTTGGAAGCATTGTACGAAACCAAACACAACATAGCAGACTAGGTCTGATTGAATGTGTTTAAAAAGATAAATCAACACCTTAATCCCTTTACCACAACAACAGGAATATTGAATTAACTCAATGATTATAAAGAACGGTTACCGACAAATCTAAGAACGTCGAGTCCGACTCATAACTGGAAACACTAGTACTTCTTGTGAGCTTATTTCCCTTTATTCAACAGTCTGTATTAAGTGATACTATATGTTATTTCCTACCATCCCTGATTATGAGGTACATGTTATTAAATCAAATTTCTCATGGAAAAGTAAACCAGTTATTATTATATGCCTTAGAGTATTTTAAGACATCGTAATACACTTTAACCAAGCATTAAATTTTATCAGTTTGAATTATATCTTAACTATTATTAGATCTATACATAGAGCTCTGAATTCGGCTACCCCTATCGGGCCTCAGTCAGAGCTCTATTCCGTTCCATTCAAAAATATGCAATATAAGGTTTCAGCTAATGTATGTTCTATATACGCATTTTGCGTAAAATTTGTTTACTTCGCTAACTGAATGCCACTTTTTCTACATTTCTATGAAGTCGACTCTTTTCGGAATGTCCGGATGATTACTTTTAGTTATGTTTTTCCGTATCAACCGCGCATCTAAATCGATGCGGGACGCCATGTTGAATTTGAACACAAGGCATCATGGGAAATATGCAAATTAGGTAGGTCAATGGAAATGGAAAGTAATTACACTGTATGCATAATTACGGGAAATAAATCAAATTCCACGTCTCAAGGGCGGCTCGAAACTAATTT
Organism: Mercenaria mercenaria; assembly: GCF_021730395.1. Classification (NCBI taxonomy): domain Eukaryota; kingdom Metazoa; phylum Mollusca; class Bivalvia; order Venerida; family Veneridae; genus Mercenaria; species Mercenaria mercenaria. Next base: position 38,834 of record NW_026459944.1, read on the forward strand.
TGATAGTTGCGATTATACCGAAAATTGACATGTTCTGAATAAACAGAAATTATTTTAAAAAGAAATACTAACTTTTAAAAGGTAAACTGACCCACTGTTAATCTTCCAAAGTTGTGATCCCTCAAAATTTGACAATTCACAAATTTCATTTTAATTGTCTGTCTCCTCGGCGACATCATAAGTCTGACTTCGTCGATCTTCTCGATGAAATCCAGGCACCGATCGGACTATGCTCTTGAAACGATGATTCATTGAATTCAACATCATTTCCAAAAGCATGGTTCAAAGATAACCTGTAGTTTAGTATCCTAATTGAATTATTTCCAGCTCCTTTAGCAATCATTTTTCCAACAGTTTTAATAAATAAATATAATTATTCTCTATGTTCGCGTCCTTGTTGTTACTGTTTCACTTCTCCGAAACAGATGACGTATGAGACAAATGACGTAAGAAAGCCGAGAGCTTTATGCAAATTTACATGAGGCGCATCCAGGTATACTCAGTATACTGAACTTCTTCAAGAGATTGTCAATTTCTCAGGGCTCTTTCTCCAGACAGTTTTTTTTTGTGCCGGGGGGCGGGGGGGGGGGGGGTTATTAAGGGTGAGTTTTCGGAAATTACTCAGTTTGTGTCAAAAAATGAATACAAATAAGGGGGTATGCCTTTACAGCATCAGTAAGTTGATTCAGGGTCGGACCAAAAATTTAGGGTAGGTCGGGATACCGGAAACAATTTTTATGCCTTGTCATGCCTTAACTTAATTTTCGACTCGTAATATTGCACATATGCGCATAGTATAAATATTATGAATCAATAAGGTTTAAATAATGAAAATGTTGGGACAAGTAAACATCGATGTATAATTTCTTGTAGATCTAGGACGTTCAATGAATACATGTCTTGGTTATTAAGAATGAAACAATAAAGAAATAATTACTGTACAGCTGAACTTATATTATGATGAACAGATGTCACTTTAGTCAGTGATAGTAACGACTTCTCCCCGCCCCCACCACCACACACACGCGCGCGCCCGGACGCTCTCTTTCATTGGAAGTTCTGAGTCTTGGAGGCAAGGAACCTTGCACTATTTCCACACATGTATGAAATTTTTCTTCAACATGGTGTTAGCCCGCCCGTTTAGCTTATAGTGAGAACGCAGATCTATGCAGATCTACGGATCTCGGGGTCGTGAGTTCGAACCCCGGGCGAGGCGTATGTTTTCTTTGATAAAAGACATTGTTTCTGAAATAATTCGTCCTCCACCTCTGATTCATGTGGGGAAGTTGGAAGTTACTTGCGGATTACTTTCGGAGAACAGGTTTGTACTGGTACAGAATCCAGGACCGCTGGTTAGGTTAACTGCCCGCCGTTATATAACAAAATACTGTTGAAAAACGGCGTTAAATCCAAAACGAATGAACAATCAACATGGTCTTGCTCATAGAATTGGGAGAGACATGTAATTCCTAGTACCATTTTAGTAATTGGTTACCTCTAACTTTCGGCGGCAAATCTGCACGTGTCTTCCATGCGACCCCTTTGTTACTGCATGACCACCTGCTTATTTAATTTTGAATTTATGTGATTATCCCGTCCTGATTTGAAAATGTTAGCATACAAGTATAACTTTAAGAGAAAGGAAATTTCCATTGAGATAGTGCAAGTTTATTCTGATCATATTATATATATCATTTACAATTTTCCGAGGGATTGTCTATGTCCGAGTCCGTAAGACATTCTGCAGATGTTAACACACGGAAACATGTGTTTTAACTTTACTCTTATTCTGGTAGCACAAATTAGATGAATTATTTTAAAAAATCAGCTTTTTTTTTCCAGACGAATATGCTTTAAATTAGCGTTCCTGTGTCGTAACCACAAGGCCGTAAAATAAATTTACAATTAATTACGCCTTTGATATGTGTAAATATTATTTCTAAAAAGTATTTGTCTTTATATACTGGTCATCATACATGTCACCACGAATTTTAATTTTCGCCAGAACGACGTGTTGCCATGACTCACGTTTCTAAAATGGCGTTAAACGAGAATCTTTCTGCAGAAATGTTTTCATTACTAACAGGCCCTTCGTTTACTCTTACGAGAAAAGAAATGCACTGCCGACATACCGACCCGCACCTTGGATTGGCAAACAAGCGTATTTCAGTAATCAAAAGGGCTTGTCCACTTTGCAACAGCAAGTTTTAAAAAGTGACCATTATAGTATTCATAGAAATTTCTAACGATGGAAGCAATGTCTAAGACAAGTTTTCAGAAAATAGCCTGGTGTCCTACATAAACAGTCGAGTCTTCCCTGGCATCACTGTATATTTAAAAAAGGACAAAATATGCTTTCTTTTTATCTATTGACCATGAAACTCCATTTGTCGACCAAATCACGGATCAAGATCAAGAAATATTTGACTGTGGGGTTGGGAATGGGGAAGGGGGGGAGGGCACCAGTCTAGAACGAAGACGTCACCGTCGCTCGAGGCGCATATATAGCGGTGACAGCCGGCAGGTATTGGAGGGGACCTCTTCTCATATAAAGGGTTAGGGGGTCTCTCCCTTATCTCCCTTAGATATTTTTTAAATACAGACTGGTGGTGCTCCCCCTCATTATAGGGGATCAGGGTGCGCTCCCCTGGAAACTTTTGAAATACAGGCATGAAATGGTGGCCTCTGGTGCATTTTGAGGTCACTTCTCAGCCAACGGAGGGGGGGGGGGGGCTAGAGCCCCCCCCCCCCCTTGGCCCGGCCCTGGATCCGGGCCTTAAGTCATTAAGACAAGTAAATGGTGAGACAAATTTTATGTTTTTTTATATATATTGGTAGCGGTGAGTTATGTCAATTTCTATATTTACTTTATAAATTATTTATATAATAATTCTAACTTTAGACATCGATCTTGAAGGGTCGATGGTTATAAAGTTTGAGCACACAGCGCTTGCTCCTGTCCTTATCATGTTACTCAAAATCCTCATGGAAAACAACTTGGTGTCAACACCTTCGTAAGATAAACTTGAAGCTTATCACAATCGAGCTCAAATAAATTTGGTTTAACTAACACTTTTGTATATATTATGAAAAAATCCATTACAGTCATGCTTCCCTCAGTTGTTTATAAATACGATACTGGTACGATGCGTATCTTAAACAATAAGTTTACCCGTTTAGTGCCTCATTTTCTTTACGCGCATAATTATGACCTTGGCATTTTGATTTAACCACACCCGAATAGTAACACAAAAGATTAAAAAACATTCATCACTATTTTTTGATTATCTTTAGCAAAAAGTTAAGGTTTTATGTTCTACAACAGATAGGCATTTCCCCCACAATTTCAAAGAAACCCGTGGGAAACCGCACGTTTGACCCCAGTGATTTGCATATTTGTGACGTCATTACAAGGTGGAGAAATTCGTAAAATGGCGGCCGCTGTTTGAAAACATTACAGAATCACAGCGGTGAGGAAAACGTTTTTCTTGCAAATTAGAAGCATCTACACCGATTCAAATGGTATTCAATATAAAAAAGGACAATTTATGTTTATTTATTTCTATACAAAATTTTCCAAAATCCATGCATGGAGTTGCATAGCACATTCTCAATTCTCATTCTTATATTGACATTTTTTTAAATGAGTGGCCTATGACGTCAAACGGCAGCATGTCAGTACATGCGTTCAGCTGTTTAGACGGTATAGAGGCTATGACTAATCTATTATTTGAAACATTCTCGATCAAAGCAGAATTGTATTCCTTTATTTAGATAAAGGAAACAAAATAAAAATTAAATATTAGCATTGCATGTCATGGAAATCATTTACAAACAGACAGCTGAAGAGTGCATAAAATAGTAATAAGTGCCAAGCATATATGTTTGGTGTAATCTTCACATTGAGTTGTATAAGGTAGGTAAATCCATCAAATTTCGGACAATTTTTGTACATACTGCATCAGGTGCAGCGCTTTTCCTGTATGTCTAGTTCCTACACCTGAACGCGCGTTAGTCTGCTTCAACGACGTCCGAATTTTTCAAATTGAAAAGAAAAGAGTACGAAAACGAGGCTAGAATAGCGAAAAGGACAACTTTTCAATAGTATGTGAGAGCGGGGTAGCTCGGACGGTAGTACCAAAAATTCGGACATAGGGTTTGGGAAATTCGGACATAATTATTTTTTTTTAAAATAACAAGATTTTACATTCATTTTCGTCAAAATCATTTTATTTCATGTCCACACTCTTTGTTCAACTGTTCAGTCTATGTTTGTATGATTCGGTTACAATTAAATTTTGTTAGATTCTATTTTTACTCGTTTTTGTCTACGTGGTCTATTTTGTTTTTCAACTTTTTTCCTTTCCTGTTCTAGTTTCTCCTGCAAAACCTCAGCACTGGTCAGTAGCCTATGAGATGTAATAGCCTTTCGTTTTTTTGCCACAGGGCCATTGGGTACACCGCCGCTTGGCGGGAGGAATATGGAATCCAGATCTTGATTCCAATTAGCGGACGGTACTAAAGACTGGCATTGCGTGGTTTCGGTATTAATTTCAGGACTTATGTTACATGGAGAGTTGGGAAGAGTCAAAGAATCATCTGTAATTGGAAAATCTATCTCTCCATCAACTATAAAATCGCCGCTAGAGAGAAGATCCAGAACAGCAACTGGGTCCATTACGACATCTACTGTAACAGTGCTGTCACCTTGGTTGTTGACCTGATCAATAGACTTAATATAATCAGTAACAACTGGGTCCATTACAACATCTACTGTGCTGTCGCCTTGGTTGTTAACTTGATCAATAGACTCAGTTTGATCAGTAACAACTGGGTCCATGAAATTTGAAGTGTTGACACTTTGAAGAGATGTGTCAACATGGTTTACCTCAGTACTCATACTAGATACAGATGAAGAACTACTTCCTATGCCTTGTGGGATTGAGAAATGTTCTACAAAAGGACTTTGAGTTTGACTGTCAAGTGGTTTGTCAGATGGATAACTTGGGGAATAAGCTTGATCAGGGATGGCATTTTTGTTCAGAGGAAATATGCCGCAGGCAGCTAATCCAGATTTAATGTTCCCCTCAGTCAGACCTGATACCCATGCTCTTGTGATCAGCGCGGGGAAGTTCCATCTATTCACGGAGTTTGATGGATCCTGTAAGAATTCGGAGCAAGCTGAATTGTATGCCTTATTAAAAGGACCAAATACAGACTTGTCCAAAGGTTGAAGATGGTGCGTGGTATGAGGGGGCAGGGCAAGAATATATATGTTCTCTTCAATAGCCCTCTGGAGTATCGCTAGAGATTCGTGGCTACTATGGCCATCAAGAATCAAGAGTTGGGGTCGATGGGTACCACAGTTTTGCAGGAAAACAGTGTCGAACCACTGTTCACCTATTTGGTCCGTCATCCAGCCCTTCTCCTGGTAGGACCACTTAGTACCAGGAGGGGCTGCCAGAGTATTGAACGAGTACAATGACCTTGGGGTCTTTCCCTTTACTATAAACATGGGTGGCATAGCTTTGCCGGCTGCGTTAACACATGCCATAATGGTTATATTAGTAGATTTGCTACTTGTTCTACCACATACATTTTTAGCACCTATACCAGAAACAACTTTAATTGGATTGTGTTCAAAATTCTTGCTGGTCTCGTCACAATTCCAGATGAATTCTGGCTTGTCATTCAAGTTTGAGGAAGTAATGATGTTTGACAATGCCTCAAAATACTTTCCTACAACTTCACGATTTATCATACGACAACGTGTACTACCGAGGCGCTATGGCTGTCTAAGTGTAAAGCCCATGACGTCTCTTGAGGCCTTCCCACCAGTTTTTACCTGCGTGGAAGTTCTTATAGGATGTATGCACCTAGAAAGTAATTAATAGAAACATTCTACCACACATTCTTATCATCCATTTTGATATTTTCATGTATTATTATGTTATCCGTTTTAAATAAAACGATCATGCTAATTAAAAATGAACATTGACTTAACTTAATGTTAACAGAAAATCAACAAGTTTATTTGTCATTACAATACTATACATTAGGTATAAAATAGTGCACACTCCTCTGTACATTCATAGATAAATACAGTATAAATATGTACTACCATTAAAAGAACTGGCTGTTTTTTAACAATCAACTGTTACTGCACGGTATTTTATTACGAATGTAGCCCTATTTGCAAGCATAATTTCTTCATTTAGTAAAGCTTAATACAATTGATAAGGATTTTATACATTTGAAGTAAATATCGAGAGAAAAATATTTTAGTGAAATATGCCCAATAGATATCTTTAATAGAAGAAAAATATTACTCGGGACTTGAACAGGACAATGCCCTGAACAAGGCCAGTAAAGCAAAAGTCTTATTCAAATTTAAAAATTGCAGAAGTTTCATACTACTCTATGTACCTGAATGCGTTGGCACAACACATTTGTCCTAAGTAGCAACTGCTTCCGCGAAATTCCAATTCCCCTCTCAGCGGCTACTTTCACTGTTTCGACAATTTTCTTTTCAACTTCAATTGGTATCGCACACGGACGACCATGAGTTACATTTACCTCATATCTGCCACTAGCTCTGTCAGCTAGTGTTGATTTTGGGATATTGTATGCTTTTGAAGCTTCTCTGATGGACATCCCATTTTGATGCGCTTTCAAGGCATCAGCTAGTTGTTTTGTATCATAGTTCATTGTCTTGCCTCGTTTCTTATGAGTATATGTTCTAGGCATTTCTGAAAGCGTAGAAGAACGTAAAAGAAACAACTTAAGATGTTAAACTTTATTATAAATACTTGTATTTTACTACATGTTATCATCTCTGACAGTTATGAGACATTGTGAGGTACATGTCTATATCTAAGAAAATACAATAACAAAGAATCAAAGAATCAAAGTGAATTCTTCTTGACTTCATCAACGAGGCGGATCATATGAAGATCATTGCAGGACTTTGCATATCGCGAAGCTAGCCAGACTATACTGCTATCTTCATCCATTTCCATTCCAAGCAATAAATGATGTATCTCAGAGACAATCCACATATCGGAGTCGATTCTTTGTAAAAGATGCTTTAAGATACTGAATATTAGGGGATGGTCATATATATATTCATGATTAAACATGTGACATAATGTTTCTTTTAATGTTTGTTTAATATGAATAGAACACATTCTGCCGCTGATTTCCCGATTTCTTAGGTTCAGTAGTGCATTCATGCCCCTAAAACAGAAGATAAACGAATTTAGCTATGCTAGGTCTTTTGAAATATTTCAAGAACCATGCCATAAAAGCGGCGTCCGAATTATAAAGGATACGAGATTTTTGACGTCCGAGATTTAAGGGCCGTATACTTTGCCACCTGGAAATTCGGACAGGTAATGTTTTGTTAAAAATATTACTAATTAAACGATATTCACCATTAAATATACTCTTATCACAATATATGAACGTCTGTTAAGTAAAATAAAAACATAACATTGAAGTAAAAGTGAGATACAAACCCAGATGTTGAAGATTGTTTCCGACTATATTCAAACTTGCCGCCACAAAAACTTTGCGCTGCGGAAAAGGAAGCGTGGGTGTATATAACAACTGCGCATGTACAATTTAGTGTCACGTGTGAATTTTCTATTTTTAGATGTCACCCAGTGTGTACATAAAAATTCTGGGAATTCCATACGAAAGAACGGTCTTGATTGGACTATTTAACATAAAAATAGCATTGAAACTGAAAGTGTCAGAGTTATCCCGACTGACCGAAATTTGATGGATTTACCCTATAGATTTACATTTGCTGTCATATGTCTGTAAGCATAATAAGGATGCCATTATTATGCCGCATTCAAAGACAGTATGTAGGATCGGATTACAACTTAAATTTCCAATACTTTTAAAAAGAATTTGTAAACACACATGGGTTAAGTTGTACAAAACATTTCAACGATGGTAAAATGAAAACAAAGTATACAAACATGATGATGATGACCATCATGATGGTGTTCCGCCGGATGCTGTATTATAGGAAGCAGAGGATTCAACCTGAACTGATGCCACGGTCTCGATCTGTCGCAGGCCATATCGTCTTTCTCGTCTGGAAATGTTACCGCTGAAATTGCCCGCGTCTTAGTACTCCGCAATTTATGGTCTCTAAATTGAGATATTAAAATACAAAAAAGATAAAGTCTTTTAAAAAGAGAACAGCATATGACACACAATATTTTAAATTATTATATACCTATATAAATTCTGTAAAAACTCGGCTTGTATTTCACAATGAAATATGAACAGACAGACAAAAATCCCGTATTGTACCTTTAAAATTCCGTATTGTACCTTCCGTATTGTATGCTGCCGGACTATTTTCATTAATATGCATGATCCGACACATTTCTATAAATAGCGCACATAAAAACTTCACTAAGTTCCATTTAATATCGATAAAAAATGAAGATTTCTGAAATCAAGAATCAAAATGGTAAAGGTATATAATAAAAGGGTCATTATAACAGTAGCTAGATCTGGGACTTTGTATTCGGCTCTCGTGGATTTTGCAAGGTCGGATCACACTCGGCGCTTGCGCGCCTCGTGAGATCCGATCTGGCAAAATCCACTCGAGCTGAATACTGCATCCCAGATCAAGCTACTGTTACAATAACCCTATTATATACTTACAAGAAAGCAATAAATTAAATGTATGTTATACATAACAATTCTATATATGCTAAAAGACACGTTTTTGGTGCTTGTCGGACATCTGTAAATATTCTAAAATGAAATAGTTGCATTAGCAATCAACAAAAGTTTGCTTTTTGATATTACAGTTACGAAATGTCAAGTAAATAATTAATCAGTTCCACAGTTCCATTCTGGAGTATGTATTGGAAGTGTGTGTGTGTGTGGGGGGGGGGGGGGGGGGGGGGGGGTAAAGGGGGAGCTGCGACACTAATACAGTTTGCAAATTATTGCCGTTTACTAACATTGTGTCAATTTAGGACTGAATCCCGGCTTCGTCTAAAATAAATGTTAATGTATCATCGTTTGTAAAGAAACAGGATTGTGTTTCTCTGATTATATTTAGCTTTAAAACACCAAGATCTGATTAGAAAGAAGCCACTGCTACATTAATAAGCCACCGGTTCCTTCTACAAAATACGCATGTTGATTATTATTTTAACGTACAAATGTTCTGCACTCCACAAGCTTATTGGCGTATTAAGAATATATTTTGTGATCTACTCCCAATCTAAATACTTTCGCTCACTCTTTAAATTAAACAAACGCAAGTGTATAAGCATTGTACAGTAAATAAAAGTCAAAACTTTATAACATACCAAGTTACCAGGTCTTTATAATGAGATAAACATGTAGATAATGATAGAAATATAGAAGGAAAATGATACAACCAAGTTATGGGCTAAAAGGCTTGAATGTTGTTAAGTTCAGGAATATGGAACAACAGTTTCACTATCTATATACTGTACAGGAAATGACATGGAAAGCTCTAGGTGTAGTGATATGGTTATGTCATGGAGAACATTCAATTCGATGATATAATGGAAATTAAACTACTCATCAATTAATACTTCAACAATTTAGCATCTTACAGTTCGGTCCTGACTTACAATATGCATTTTAGCTATGGTATGCAAACTATTTAACACATTAAAAAGTTTGGTTTTAACCTTTACCCTGCTAAATATCTTAAATGGACTGGTCTTTCATTCAATTTGGGCAGAACCACTTATGACTCAAAGGAGTGTCCACTTAAAATATACTGACTGAATAGTGAACAGTGCAGATCATGATTAGCCTGCACGGATGTGCAGACTGATCTTGGTCTGCACTGGCCGCAAAGGCAAAATCACTTGTTGCCAGCAGGCTAAAGGTTAATACCACTCCAATACTAGTGTTTGATGAATTATCCCCCTCGTTAAGAATTTAATGATAATAGTCTCTTTTCACTAGTTTAGAAAAGTTTTAATACGATTTGTCATTTAAAATATACAAACATAAACTCGTTTTGAACGAAGTAATCAAAAATACATTATTATTATGTTATGTTGTAACTTGCAGCCATTGTTCTTCAGGACATGTACAAAAATACAATTTTGAATCCAAACGCTGCCAGTTTTCTATAGCCTGTAAGATCAAATTTGTAATATTGCGAAATATCGTGCATTGTAATTTGGAAACTGTTTTAGCAACAATTTTGCGCATTGCACGCTTGTCTTTTTCTGCTCATCTGTCAGCAGATGGGGAATCCATATAGCACAGATCTTTCTCATTTTCAAATTACGTTTCAGAATTGTATGAGCTGCTCTTAATGAGATGCCAACCATACTAGCTATTTGCCTAGCGGTGTATCTTGCATCAGTTCCAATTATTTCTTTCACTCTATCAACCATCTTGGCAGACGTTGCTGTTTTCGGCCGACGGCCATGTGATGCATCTTCTGTTAAACTTACCCACATTTGAATTTGTTAAACCAACGAATAACTGTCTAAAAAGACATTTCATTATGCCCATAAACGGAACATATTTCATCAAAAATGTCTTTACACCCTATGCCAAGAATACAACGATTCTTAATATAGGACCGTATTTCAACGGCGTACGCTGACCTTCATCCAATCATTTTTGTATTAGTATGAACAACCCTCGTAATCCATTTACAAATATATGATTACCTTGATAAGACTGTTCAGACTAAAAAACAAAATATCTTTGAAACAGGCATTTATTCAAGTAACAAATATATTTGAGAAAACAGGAGAATATTAATTTGATAACAGGCATGGAAGAAATGACCACTTCGACATAACAGTAAATACGGTATAAAATTCTGCATAGAAGTGAAGAGGTAAACGCCTGTCTCCCACCAGGCAGGTCGCAGGTTCGAATCGAGGCGAGCGAGTACTAGTCAGATATTCAGGAAGCAGTTATCGAACGTAGTAAGCATAACTTATAACAACTTTATCAACTGAAATATAAATAAGTACTGAAACATGCATCTGTCAAACATTCAAAGACATTAATATATCAATGTAAGTAACTGCATATGTATGAGGCCAAATAATATTGTTCACGTGTAGACAGAAATATTGTATGCCTACATAGTTGTCTTCACAATGTATAGTAAGATTCCATGCAATTATAATCCACGATGCAATAATTTCTCGTTGGTTTACACTGACAGTCGCTACAATTTAATTCCTATCCGCTAATTCTCCTCGCTCAATACTGTCAATTTCTAATATATTTGACACGTCCGAGCATTTGAATTTTGTTTCCTTTTAGTCGGCTTTTCTAAAACAAGATATATATCAATAAACTATACATACAACACACAGAAAGAAAACTAGCTAACATGGTAATCACTGGAACGTCGCATTCGTTTCGGGATAGGACCATTCATACCACATCAAAATTCATACAATCATATGAAGCTGTACTTTTGATGTCGAGCACACTAGTTATAGAAATACATTGAATACAGTCTAGAAATTGATTTCTACGTCCTTGAAATAACCAAAAATGATTTTACAAATGTAAGATTTCTGATAGTTATCAGAAGTTTAATTGATTTAAAGCTGAGATCCGCAAAGAATGACAAGTCTTGCCATAGGCCAGTACTTATATTGTCCGTAAGTATTGACCTGGCACTCGTGAATATTCCGTTTATTTCCGTAAATAAATTCTCGGTGTCCGAACATGAATAGCGATATAACTATAACATAACATATAATTTCTTGATAAGGTAATGTCACATGTGCAGGTAGCTGTGTGGATAAAGCGTTTCGCTGCCAACCACATGGTTGTGGGTTCCAGTCCTACGTCTGACCGGATCATTTTTTTAAAGATTTATATGCAAACTTATCACTTATCGGATCAAACGTATCGTGATTTTTATGGTCCATTGACTTAAATGTTATCATATTTAACCGTTGTAGAAAAAGTGGAATAAAAATGGTTTTAGAAGGATCTTATACAAAAATACAAAGTACTTGTCATCAGCGTTTCCAGAAAATTAATACTACAAGAGAAACAATTAACATTCATAAAATTATGATGCTTAAAAAATGCAACAATAAAACAGGCATCACATTATATTACATAAAAAATGATTTAATGTGATTTCGAACCCGTGGTAACATGCTTGGAAGTCAGACACCTTACCACTGCGCCATCGTTTCATCGGTTAACTGTATCTGTTACTTTAGTCATGTAGATATTTTCAGACAAATATTGCGTAAATTAACGAAAACGTCCGAAAATATTTAAAGCCTGCTTCATATGATTTCGTCAGCTTATTTATGGTAAAAAAATAACTTTTAACAAGCCGATAATAAAATGAAGTACCAGTAAGTATCCTATGGTGCAGATAATACAGTTTTACTTGTATCAAAATGTCACAACAGATAAAATACAGAACAGGAAGGATTAGTAAAGGTGAAATTATATTGATCTCTGTTTCTTATGCCTATTCTAGTTATATCACTCGCGTAGGAGCAATTTCTTAGTAACAGTCGTGGGAAAGGGGGCATCACAAGTCTCTCTCATATAGACTTTTTCCCTTTAGTTGCTGTTTCTGCTTTGCAAAAATCAGGAGTTTTGCCAAAAGAAGGGGGAGTGGGTGGCAAAGAATAATAATGCTGCTCCCACCCACTCTCAAAGTTCGTTCGGGGTGGCAAACCACACTCCAACACTTGCTCCTAAATCTTTGTTATATGTCTTAATGTATGCACAAATGATTTTTCAATAAAATGTCATTAATTACTTTGAAATGATATTCAATTTTCTTTTGTTTCAGCACACGATATAGTATAGGTGTTGAATTCCAGACAATAACTTTTTATGTAAAACCATCGAACCATCGAAAAGCGTTGAATTTTGTTACTATATCCTTACTTCAAATGTACATACCGTAACCTATGACAATAATCTGAAACATGCTTGTATCCAATTATTGGCCAGCTATGCATATTTGTCAAATATAATGATCATCTAAATTTTTGTTGCAATGTCTGTTGGTCATCAGTGTGTGGAACCCCAGGATCGGACACAAGGACACGACCATTCTACCTAACTGAGATTCCGTATCTCCCTGTTTAATCAGGGAATCAGTGGTGCATTGGTTAGCAGTTTGGACTACAACGACAGCGATCCGGGTTCGATTCCCGCACCCCGATCAATTCCCGGTTGCGGCTAATAACTCGATTAGTGCTGTGTGATTTACTTTACTTGGTACTGTTTCCAACAGTCTCGGTCTAGACTTGATGCTGGAGAGGTAAATGTGACGCCTGCCGTGGGCTCGGCTGGAAATAAGATTTTCCATCCATTCTTGATGGGGACTTTCGTCGACTAACCATGTTAAACAGCGCCCCTGGTGGCGTTACATTTTGCACCAAGGGTGCGTTTATTTCTGTACCAAAATACAAAAAAAAATGAAAAAGAACTATGTTGTTTTATACTGCTAGTTATTTAACATAAATTGTTAAATCCAACAACAAAATATATCCGTTATCACTTTCAGTTGAGTAAATACGGCAATAAGACATTGACACGGTCAATCCTGTACAACTAGATGCGCATAATTAGAGGGTCGCAACTGGGTTTGTTTTTACATATCGAGGGTTGCCCGCAAAACTGCGGTAACTGCATTTTTGAAAACTTTTCAGGAAAAGCTAAAAACTTCCTTATTTTACAAGAAACAGCTTATTTGACAAAACTTGAAGATATGTTGGAACAATTTCAATGACTTATGAAAATAAATTCTTCTTTTATGTCTAAAGTTATACTTATCTGAGATATTTGACTTACAGTTACTTGCAACTATATTGCATGACTTTTCTAACTTTTAGCAGTCAAGTCATTACCGCAAAAGTGTTGTAACTTGACTTACAACTCTTTTGCGAGCTAATCTATTTCTCTTGCATTGTTGAGGTTTACTGCAAAAAAGTTGTATCTAAAGTTACAACTCTTTTGCAGTATTCTAGACTATAAATTATTTACATTGGTATCAGTTACTACCTTTTGCATTTGAAATGAAACTTAAAATTATGCATTTCTAACTTTTCTTTTGCTTTCTTTTTTATATAAACTGAAAAATCTTGAAACGGCTTGGTGAATATGAACTGTCTGCATTGTTACATTTGCACTCAACCAGTAGTTAAATGCTAATTCTGGTATAGTTCTTTACTTTTCCATAAAATCACACCCCTATACTTCTAGCAACAACTTCATTAGAATGCGAACTGTAAATAAACTTTTTTGCACAATCTGTTTTATTTTCCTATTTAAAGAAGATTGAAACTGCGGGTGTTTGTACACCACAATTATTTTGTCACAGCATTATCTGACATAGATGTCAAAAGTACTGAACTTTTAAGCCATAGTCCTGTAGTCTATCTCCTGAACTAAATGAGTGGACTGGAATAAATATCCATGACTTTTGTAATGAGAGTAGTATAACAAAATATGAATGTAACATTGGCATTTCTATAACAGGCCTCGACAAATTCCTTGGAAGTAATTGTAGTTCTTAAGGATGACTGCTTAGAATTTTCACTCGTCCAGCTGAAGTTTGTACTCATCCTGCTGGGAGAATTTTTTTTACAGACTTGTCTTTTCTGAAGTTCCTTAAAAGTAGTACACAGAGTATTAAATAATCATTTATTGATTGCCGAGGGTCTACCTAATGCAATCATATTATATGGTACATTAAGGATCGAAGGATGAATTATATAGTTACAATTCCTTTTACATCTTTTAGCTGTCTGGCTTCTGCAAAGCTTTTTTTAATTGGATTAATTCATATTTTTGGTCAAAAGTCAAAATTTAATCCTGCAGGGCAAGTACTATAGCAAGTTCCACATGCTCAGAGAAAATTTCTATTCATATTGGCAACAGGATAGTGGATTTTGTGAAGCCTGGTTAACTTGGCATATATAATATTACTCAAATTATGAGAGCCTGGCATCACTGTGTACACATGCATGCAAATCAAATATAGAGTTTGACATTAATATTATACACTTTTTAACTCGATCTTTTGAAGAAAATACAGAGCTATTGCACTTGCCACGGCATTGGTGTCAGCATTAATGTTGGTTAAATTTTTTGCTAAAGTCAAATTCTCTGTTACTATCTGAGCTATAGGAGAGATCGCCGTGATGTCACGCGTTAACATCTGTTTATCTGGTGGTTGGCAAAACAAATGATTTTACACCGTTTGCGTATTGAATCAGAATTTTTAATTTTTAATAACTTTTTTGCTCATTTATGGATTTTCAAAATTCAAAAAGATTTGAAATACTAACAATCTTCATATTTTTGTGTCCAAATATCTTTTTTCAATGAGTAACCGTTTTAAATGACATATAATTTTAAAAGCGGCGTAGTGATTTTCACAACCTTTAGAAAAACAGTGTAAGTTAAGCGTTCATAATTAATCCATTTTATTTCGAAATAACAATTAAAAGTAATCAATAAATTGCTTGTTTTATAACCTTTCCATTGATCAAAAAATTATTTATGTAATTTGTGTTTTAAGAAAGTTTAGACCGTTAGAAAAACATCACTGTTTACAAAAAACATGGACGGTCGGCTTCTGCCCACCCGATCACTGTCTTATCAGTTCTAAAAATAGAATTTGTATACAAACACGATCTCTCCTATTGACTTGAAACTTAAAATGGTTATTTACAATCAAAGTTTACATTCCCCATAACTCTGATTTGAATTTTGATAGATTTATGCCCCTTTTTAACTTAAAATGTTTTGGTTAACGTTTTTGATAAAGTCAAATATCATTGATTTGGTCTTGAAACTGGAAATAGTTATTATACACTTACAAAGTCTACACCAGAAGAAAAAATCCACATAACTTAACTCTTAATTTTTGACAGAGTTATTTCCCTTTTCCGCTTAAATTTTTTTTGGTTAAAGTTTTATATAACATCTAGTATATTTGTTACTATCAAAGTTATATTGACTTGAAACTTAAAATAGTTATTTACATCTCAGGCTACAACATAAGAAACAATCAACATAACTGTGATTAGAATTGACAGATTTATGTCCGTTTTACTGGCAATGCTCTAATTCAGAGTCAAACACTGAGAAAAGTTGAGGGTGTTGTCTTACGGACAGTTCTTGTTAGATCAACTATTCCAAGAAAAGGTAGAACTACTGTATTCATCCATTTGTTGGTGTCAGCATCCCATTTTGGTTAAGTTTTTGTATGTAAAACTGTTATGTAAGTTACAACTGGGAATGGATTGATACTTCATACAATTATTCACTGTGAAGAACTGACTTGCACTGCACAGGTTCCATAACTCTGTTCTGCTTTTTAGCTTGACTATTGAAAGAAGCTATTGGACTCACCTATGCATTGGTGTCCAGGTTTGGTTAAGTTTTTGTATGGAAGTTGGTATCTCAGTAACCACTGGTGGGAATGGATTGAAACTGCACACAGTTATTTACTATGATAAGTTGACTTACATTGCATAGGTTCCATTACTCTATTTTGCTTTTTACAAAATTATGCTAGTTTTCCGACTTGGAAATTTTTGGTAAAGGTTTTATACGTAAGATCGTAACTCAGTGCCCACAAATGGGAATGGACTGAAACTTGTCATATTTGTTCACTGTGATGTTATGACATGCAGTGCACAGGTTCCATAACTCTATTTATAGTTTTACAAAACTATGCCTCTTTTTCGACTTAGCAGCTTTTGGTTAAGTTTTTGTATGTAAGCTGATATCTCAGAACACACTAATGGGAATGGATTGAAACTTAAGATAATTGTTCGTTGTCATGAGCTGATATACTTGCACAGGTTCCATAACCTTGTTTTGCAGTTTTACAGAATCATGCCCCTTTTTCGACTTTTATATTCATTCAGTTGACAGGGCTGTTGAATAGTCCAGCATTGCTGTCGTCCGATAGTTCTTTTTACAAACTCTAAATGCCCTTTTTTTGACTAAAAAATTATTGGTTGAGTTTTAATATGTAAGCAAAATGTGACATCTCAGTACCCACTAATAGGAATGGATTGAAACTTCAAACATTTGTTCACTCTGATGATATGACATGCAGTGTGCAGGTTCTATAACTCAGCTCTGCTCACCCTGGCATCTGCGTCAGCGTCTCACCTTGCTTAAAGTTTTGCATGCAAGTACATATGGCTATCATTTATAGGCATATAGCTTTGAAACTTATTTTTTTCTTTTTCTAGGTCAACTATCAACCTCACTGGATCAAGTCCAATAAATCTGACATGTAATTTGGCCAAATCATGCCCCCTTTTATGACCTAGAAAATCCTGGTTAAAGTTTTACATGGAAATTACTATCTCAAAAACAAATGTAGATATTGAATTGGAACTTACCAGGTGTCTTTGGTGTTATAAATGTAGGTGATAGCATGAAGTCCCATAACTCTGACATGCATTTTGTCCTAATTATGCCCAAACTTATCCTGGTTAAATTTTTGGATGCATCTACAGGGTCACATTCCAGTGAAGCAGCACTATAAAGTTACTCTGGCATTGTTCTCACTGCTGCATGTAGACACTTTCATTTATATGGGTTATATATTTCATTGATATAAAGTTAACATAATATTAGTTCTTCACAGCTTCTGTCCTAGGCAGATTATAAAATATGAAATACTGAAGCATAAAAAAAAATGTTTCACATCTGAATGATATGAAATAAGTAACATATAATGAAAATTATGAACTGTAGCATGTTTACAGAGAAAAAATAGGAAAAACAGATACATCACATTAAATTTTATGATTCAAACAAAAAATCTTGTTGTTCTGTCCCTACTCCGAGTTACCTCTCTATCAATTAAGCTATATATGAATCAGATTTTGTATTATATAAATGTAATATCACTTCCATGAGTGGAAAGTGTTATTTCATGACCCAACCACATGTTACAAATCAAATGATACTGAGTTTAGTTTCCAGCAGATGGTCAAATTTAATAGACTATCATTGCAATAGACTGCTTGTACGAATTTCAGAAAGTCTTGCCCATACGGAAGCAAAACATACCGTCATGATGACGTATGAGTGTAGGTCACATTTTTGTATAAGACATAGACTGGCATCAGTCGTTAGAGTCATTAAAAGTAAAGTACTTGGCCATAAAATCAATCCTCTTTGATAGCACTTTCTAAAAAAATTTACAATATCTCTAACCTCTGTCTCTAACGACTGGACAAATGCGATCTGAGCTAGGCACTTTTCATCCCAGCTATAATAATCACCATCTCATTAGAGATCATTGCAAATGTGTTCATGATGTAACATAACCCTTGAATGACTCCAGTGCCCTGGATCATAGTTCTCCTTTAATGACCTTCACAGTCTGTATAGAAGTGCTTGCCAACATTTTATTTCAGGTGTTAATCAACTTTATACTTTCATAAATGTATCATCTTTAAATTGCAAATTAAGTAGAAATGAGTGTTTAGTACCAAAAAAAAAAAAGAGTATCAATAGTTTATTGTCATGTTAAATCATGCTTTAGATGCAGTTACAGTAATTTCCTGTAACTAGTTAATACTTGAACTGTATGTAGAAAAAATGATTATAACACCAAACAGATATTGATTATCAAAGCTCTGTCCTCGGGATCATAGGACAACAGAAAAAAGAGAAAATTTTAGGTAACAAGAAATTAATGCTATAAATCTTAAGAAAGCTTTGAATTAATTACTGACAGACTATATGTTAAGAGGAAGATACACCAAATGGGCATAATTCTGTCAAGAACACAAATTAGAGTTAGTCGGATTGTTACCACACATGCAGATGATGATGGTAAAGATGTATTTTGAGTTTCAAGTCATTATCTTATAGAGTATCAAAGTTATGTGAAGAAACCAAGTTTGTCAAAAGATTAAAGTATGAAAGGGGCATAATTCTGTCAAAAATACATTTAGAGTTACAGGAAATGTAACCACACATGCAGATGATAATTATAAAGAAATATTTTTAATTTCAAGTTACCAAAGATATGTCTATAAACGAAAGTTTCGATAAAATTTAACATGAAAATAATTCCAAGTATAACAACTTTATGACCTTGACCTTGGTATAATGAGCACAGGTCCTGCACATACTTTGTTTGTATGCTGGACAATGTTTTTGTGAACTTACAGTAAGATATAAGCAATAGTAACAAAGATATGTCAGAAAAAAAGGTTGCCGAAAAACTTTAACCTTAAAAATAACCTAAGTACAACACCTTGGTGACCTTGACCTTTGGTATAATGGGCCCAGCTCCTGCACGTACTTTGTTTGTATGCTAGACAATGTTTATGTGAACTTACAGTAAGATATAAGCAATAGTAACAGAGATATGACAGAAAAAACAAAGGTTGCCGAAAAGCTTTAACCTTAAAAATAACCCAAGTATAACACCTTGATGACCTTAACCTTATGTATAATGGGCCCAGCCCCTGCACATAATTTGCTTGTATGCTGGACAATGTTTATGTGAAGTTACAGTAAGATATAAGCAATAGTAACAAAGATATTACAGAAAAACAAAGGTTGCTGAAAAACTTTAACCAAGAAAGGTCACGCCAGCGCCGACGCCGAAGCGAGTTGAATAGCCCCCCTATTCTCCGAATAGTGGAGCTAAAAATTCATATTACTAAATATATCTATACTAATTAACCACAGAAGTCTATCTAACGTTTTCAAAAATAGTTCTTATGATATTATGATAAAAACATAAACTCCTGTCATATTGTCCATAACAATGAAAGTAATAAAAAATATTTTGAAGGGTGTAAATGTTAAAAATATTTAACATTTAGCATTCAGCAACTATAAATGCTTGAGCATACTTCTGCAGGGAATTACAACATGGTAAAGGCTTTGCTTTCTTTCATTTCTAGAGAAAAAATCAAACATCTGGTACAGGTGATTTGAAATAGTTCAATTAATCTTGTTGCTGGTCAGTTTAGGGTGGCTATTGACAGGTGGAACTAATCCCTCTTCATGACATTATATAACCCCAGAATCGCATTTTATAAGTCTGTTGAGATGAGCCTAGAGAGAAAATGTTTTTCTTGAAATTAGTGTCAGTATGAAGAAAGAATAAACTTTATTACAGATCTCAACAGACTTTGTAAGTCTATATAAGACACAGTGTAAAATATATCATCACCTCAGTGCAAAAAAAGGATAACTGCATTGACTTAAAGAAGGACTTGTTCATTTTTTGTGCTAAGGTGACGATATACAGATTTCTGAAAAATGCTTATAACCATGTATTGGTTGCAAAAAGGGAATCTCAAAACCATGTCAATTTGTACGAAAATGCATTTTTTCCGGCATCAGTCGGCCATTGTTGCACCATCCGTAATTTTGACAAAGTTGTGAAGAAGACTTACTAAAATCAGGAGGTATTTAAAGTTTTATCCAAACTATCTCAAACTTCTCTGAGCGCAACACCTTTTCGATCTCATCACCTTCTAAAACATCTCCTGATTATCTACTAAATATATTAATGAAAACTGCATTTCTTTAAAGCTTATAAGGGAGCTCTTAATTTTACATTTTAGAAAAAATTCATTAAAGACACTAGGTCATGATACCCGCTTTTATGCCCGAGTCCTAGGTAGTTACTCCCCATGAATTGTCTGCAATGTAAACGTATGTGGTGTAAACAAAGATAGATTTTCTTAATTTTTTAATCAGGGAAAAATGCGGCTTGTCCTGTACCCATGTGTCCAGGGCACATTGGTCCTTCCTGACCAGAATCTCGGTAAAAAGGTGCAACCTTTACTCATATGATGATGGTACATATTGCTGATCAGTTTTTCTTTTTGCTAGGAGATGCATAGTGCATTGAGTTAAAAATTCATTTCGACTCTCTTACCACATCCTTGCATGTAAGTTCTGTTTAAGGCATTACTATAAGAAGCAATATAGGTGTATAACTAAAACAGTTCAAAATTCTTATCAGTGCAATATAGCAGTAAGTCATTTCTTTCTTACTGACAAATGACCATCAGTTTCCCGCAAGACTGCAGTAAGTCAACTTACAACAGTCTTGCGGAAATTGCATTATGTCATTTTGAGTTACAACTATGTTGCATTTTAATTATACAACAAAAGTTTTGGGAATATAACCCTATAATTTTTTCTGCAGGTGTATAATATGAAAATACTTAAAAAAATTCAAAAAAGTGATTTTCCAAAAAAAAAGTGAGTTACCGCAGTTTTGCGGGCAACCCTCGATATTAACCATGCATTCGAAGGTATAGACCAACTTTATGCATCGAGGCGTGTCTGTACTTTTAGCTCATAACAATACTGCGGTAAACGCCGAGGATAGCGGATAAGTCACGCCTCACTTATTGTCGTTGAATTATAACGATAATATTTAGTTGTTTACATGTAAATTTGCTGATATATGTTTATCTGTTTGTACATATGTTATGCACTTTAATAATGGAGGAAATTAAAGAATATATCAATAATCATCGGGTTTAGTAATATGTAATCTGCGGAGCGTTCGGTCAGAGAGTCGCTAAAATTACAGGGCGGGTGATCACGTGACTTTTGTTTATGATCACATTGTGTCCACCTTAATGTCTGCACCCATGTACTAGAAGGTTTGTTTTGTTAGCTCACCTGAGCAATGCTCAGGTGAGTTTTTCTGATCACTCGATGTCCGGCGTCTGTCTGTCTGTCGTCTGTCGTCTGTCTGTCCGTCAACATTTAGCTTGTGTATGCGATAGAGGCTGTATTTTTCAACTGATCTTCATGAAATTTGGCCAAAATAATAACCTTGATGAAATCTAGGCCAAGTTCGAAAATCGGTCATCTGGGGTCTAAACCTAGGTCACTAGGTCAAATCAAAGAAAAACCTTGTGTATGCGATAGAGGCTGTATTTTTAAATTAATCTTCATGAATTTTGGTCAGAATGATTACCCTGATAAAATCTAGGCCGAGTTCGAAAATGGATCATCTGAGATCAAAAACTAGGTCACTAGGTCAAATCAAAGAAGAACTTTATGTATGCGATAGAGGCTGTATTTTTCAAGTAATCTTCCTGAATTTTTGTCAGAATAATAATCATGATAAAATCTAGGCCGAGTTTGAAAATGGGTCATCTGGGATCAAAAACTAGGTCACTAGGTCAAATTAAAGAAAAACCTTGTGTATGCGATAGAGGCTGTATTTTTCAATTAATTTTCATGAATTTTGGTCAGAATGATTGCCTTGATGAAATCTAGGTTAACTTTGAATATGGGTTATCTAGGGTCAAAAAGTAGGTCATTAAGGTCAAATCAAAGAAAAACCTTGTGTATGCGATAGAGGCTATATTTTTCAATTGATCTTCATGAAATTCAGTCAGAATGATTGCCTTGATATAATCTTAGTTAAGCTGGAATATGGGTCATCTTGGGTCAAAAATTAGGTCACTAGGTCAAATCAAATAAAAACCTTGTGTATGCGATAGAGGCTGTATTTTTCAATTGATCTTTATGAAATTTGGTCAGAATTATTGCCTTGATAAAATCTAGGTAGAGTTTGGTTATTGGTCATCTGTGGTTAAAAACTAGGTCACTAGGTCAAATCAAAGAAAAACCTTGTGTATGCAGTAGAGGCTGTATTTTTTAATTGATCTTTATGAAATTTAGTCAGAATGATTTCCTTGATAAAATCTAGGTCAAGTTTGAATATGGGTCATCTGGGGTTAAAAACTAGGTCACTAGGTCAAATAAAAGAAATACTTGTGTTTGCTCCAATTTTAATGATACTTGGTCAGAATATTTTTTCCCATGCAATCACTAGGTCTATGTTTACACTGTTATGATGTATTATGGTGTGTTTCTCAGGTGAGCGACCCAGGGCCATCTTGGCCCTCTTGTTTTGTATTTTTCTGCAATTTTTCATCGTATTTGAATATATTTTACCGACCATGTTCGAGCCAACAACGTTCCGGTTCCAACGATGTATCATTTTGCTATGTGGGTGCTGCAGTTTTTCCATTTACCCTGCAGAGATTTTCGAAGCGGTGTTTTTTCTCTTGAAATATTGTGGTCACATCGAGTCAAAAATTAAAAAAACAACAACAAAAAAATCAATGCAATCATGTATTTTGCTTCACATGCGACTTTTGAATGTTTATGCGTGTTTTCTACAATTTTCCAGGGATTCATGTCTGAATGGTCACATTGTGTCATGGTCACATTGTGTCCATTAAATAAGATAAATAATGTATATAGTTAGTAATTCCAATTTTCTATATAATAATGATGTTTTAAGAGTTTTAGTGTTACAATTCATTAAATGTATAAAGTACTAAATTAGGTAATCCAGCAGCAATTTCGGGCTTGTCACATAACGGCTGAAAGAAAAATAATCTTTTTTTTTTCATTTCTTTTGCTGTAAGCTAATTCCTGTTTTACATCATTGTGGACGTATGCTTGACATTTTGTAACATTTTCAGGGAGGCTTTGTGCATTTATAAACATGTAAATTGTTTTCACATAAGAGTGTGAAATATTCTTATTTTGTTGCTCAACAATTTTGACTAAACTTATTGTACATGGTATTACGAATCTTTTGGTATTATTTTAAACCATGTTAATGCATGACTTACCAAAATTAATAACAGAACATCCATTGCATTACTTATCAATCTGATGAGCATAATTGTGCTTAAAATAGTAAAATTAGTGTGCCATCAAGTGTAAAGTTTAACATGTAATTATTTTTTCAGTCACAGCAATACTAGAATTTGATATTTTCAACTAATTTGATTTTTACGACTTGAGCGTTGGTTGAAAATACCGCATTTATTGATATATATTGTTTTATTGTCGATGCGTTCAAATATACATTGTCGCAAAAGCATTGTTCAGATACGTTACCTTCAATTGTTAAATTACTACGAACTGAAACCGATGTGAAAATCTTATCTTTATTAAGAACTAGAAATATATAAGTCTTTTGAACTTAAAAAGTAGAGTATTACTATTGCCCATAACAGACAGCATTTACGTTATAATTTTAAATTTTGATAAACAGTATATTACGATAACAAAACCCACATAAATTAATGAATGATTGCAGCATGATTTCACAATCAGAAATCGATTTTTTATTTTGGAGAAACACCCATACGGGTTTCACTAACTTGAAATTCTTAAGTAAATGAAATGCCAAAGGAAGAAGAATTTAGACGTTGGAACAAGATACGATATGAACGGATACATTACCGATATTTCAAATTCGGAATATGTTCTGTGATTTAGGGATGCAGTTAATATCATATATTCAATGAATAGATGCAATAAATGCCAGGAATGTGGAATTTATACGAAATTGACAACTCTTAGTTGTACATGCAATTTTAGAATTTGATACATATAAATACATTATTGGTCTAAATCTTACAACATCTATCACCTTTATAATTTTTCACTTTGGTGAAAAATCAAATTTTATTTAGTTTATTGTAACTGTGTAGTATTGAAAGTACAAAGCCTGTATGAGGTAAAAATCTACATAGGCGCACTATGCTAGTTGAACATACATTTTACAGTGTATTTATTCAATGGAACTTAAAGTTCCAAAACCAGATACGTTACTATCAAGTTCTTTTTAATATAGGACATTGTTTTGAGTATCATCTATAAATGAAATAAAACATTTTATTTGTCTAATTCAGATCTCTTTAACTAAACAGTGTATGCATGTCTGACTTTTTCATTTCTAGCTAAGCTGATGTTTACTAAGCTCACAGGTTAAAGGGGGGAAAAAAGCCTACAGCAGGTCAAATAAGTTTGACATCCTGACATTTAATAAAGTAACGTAAATTCTGGATCTTAAACACTTAAAACAGATATACTTACTGCATAAACATGTCAATAATTAATAATGAAACCATCCATGAACGCTAAATATAAAAATTAATTGCATCAACGATTAATTTATACGAAGTTTTGGTTACAGATTTCGATATGAAATCCAAAGTTAACGTATTTGATTACTTTTAAGAAAATCAAATATGGTGTACATTTGTGCATTTACAGCCATACATGATGTCTAAGATCTCTCAATTGGTATAGGCTGATCAGCAGCTGTGATTACACATTGTTTTACAGAGGTCTCACAAAGTTCAGACTCAAATAGTGAAAATGTGTTTGAGTTGTACTCCCCGTTTCTTAAACATCCATAACATCACTTTGATCAGTGATTATATGATATTAGTTCAATCAATTATGCATTTCTAAAACGCAAAATTATGTGACATTCTAAATTTCAAATATTTGTTACGTATCTGTTCAACACGTGTCTGGTTTCACCACCTATATTCTGCTTCCTTTTCAATTCCATTTACGTAAAGATACAGTATTCGTCTGTTCAGTGGAGGAAAATTAAAAAAAAATCGATTGCTGATTGTGAAATCATGCATCAATCATTAAATAATGTACGCGGCTTTTGTTATTGTAGCATTACTGGTTACATACTGTTTCTCAAAATTTAGAATCTTATCATAAATAATGTCTGTAATGGGTGCACCTTAGTTATAAAGATGAGATTTTCACATTTTTTCATTTTATAGTAATTTAACCGATGAAGGTAACGTATCTGATTAATGCTTTGGCGACAAATTTATATATTTGAATACACTGACAATGAAAATTATGTGCCAATGATGCCGAATTTTGGTAGGCCATGCATAAAAACAGTTTGAAAATGAAACCAAAATATTATAAATACAATGTAAAATAGGCTTAGTCAAGATTGTTGAATAACACAAAATTAGGCAATTTTAACATTCTTACGTGTAATCAGTGTAATAAGGTTCATTTACCTTTCTTTAAATGCAAAATCTCTGCAAGAGGCTTTATTGGTACCCGATGACATCTCTACACTGTCTCCCGTATCATGAACATGATGAATAGCTGTAACATGAAATGATACACTCTAAATGTCTGTTTCCTTGTAAATAATAATATTTTATATCAAAACCAAAGAGGTAACTTTCAGCGCAGTTGAACTGTATACATTCAATAATTATACAGTTTTGGAAAAGATTCTCTCAAATCTCCGTCTGCAAAATATAAACTAATTTTGTTTTCCTTTTCACTGCCGAGGCCATTATTGTATATTAAGTTTGTAGAAAATGTTCTAACTGTAAAACTCGCACATCATTTAGCTCTCTATATCAAGCAACAGTTGAGCAAGCATTGGTGAGTAGATTGATACACCCCAGTGTTTTGTTTATGTTTCTATTCTATTTTAGCACAGTTTTAGTACCATTTTACTTAGACTATACTATTAACTATACATGTATATAATGACAATGGTAATTTGTTTATTATTTGTACATGAAATTATCGACAAATCTAATCTTATGCTTGGAGACGTTGCAAAGTTCTCTTTTACTAAAACGTTGTTGCGCTCTGGCTAGCTCGGATAATTTCGGGACTGGTATTGGTTCGGCAATAGAAGATGAGGTGGATTTACCGGGCTGGGATCTCAAACTCTGGCTATGCGGTTATGTTAAACCGAACAATCAGGCTTGCGATTTCCAGCCTTGTGGTTAAGAACAGATTGGACTTGAATTCAATTCTGCTTAGTTGGTCGAATCACTAAGGCTATTTTACTCCAGTTAGACTACTTATTTTACCAATATTTACCTAAATTCTACTTAACACTAACTAGAAATAACTAAGATCAAATAAATATAAAACTGTAAATTTATTTATTTTATCCCTAACAAAAATTAAGACAATGCATCTAAAATACCGTTTCCAGATAAATACTAATAATGCATCAGCAAAACATCTTAGTTAAAAGCAAACAATATTAAATATTTAGAGTTTTTAAATGGAACAAATGTCTAGCAATAAACCGCAGTATTAAATCTTAAAATTCCTAATTTACTGTTAAAAGAAATAGATTACGGGCAGTTACCAAAAAAAAGAAAAAAAAAAAAAAGAAAAAAAAAAACAAAAAAAAAAAAAAACAAACACAACAAAAAAACAAGTGAATCAAGTATTGCCATGCAATACAAAGTCCCGTACTGGAAGGCACCTAATTTTCTCTACTGCAGTATAGCATAATGAACTGTAGATATAGATGTAACATGCATGTTGTACCACAGAAAACTGGTCTTGATTTTTTCCCTACGGCATGTAATAAGTAAGTTACAATGTAAGCTATTTATAGTAACAACAAAGGGTAATAACTCTAAAAACAAGAGTGCCTCATGGTGGTTAACATTTGTGCCAAGTTACATCAAAATCCCTCCATGCATAAAGAAGAAATGCTCCGAACAAAGTCATTCTTAAATTTGGCATTTGACCTCTAAGAGTGACCTAAACCTTAGACCTAGGGACCTGGTTCTTGTCCACAACAATCTGTCTCATGATATTGAACATTAATGCCAAGTTACATCAAAATCCCACCATGCATGAAGAAGAAGTGTTCCAGACAACGTCATTCTTGTATCTGACCTTAGGCATCTGTGTTTGACCTTGACCTTCGATCTAGGGACCAAGTTCTTGTGCATGACACTCCCTCTCATATTGTTGAACATATGTGCCAAGCAATATTCAAATCCTGTTTTGCATGACAAAGTTATACACCGGACAGGAAAAATGTTCCATTAACCTTTGATCTCCAAGTGTGACCTTGACCTTTAAGCTAGGGTTCTGGGTGTTGCGCATTACACGTTGTTTCATCATGGGGAACATTTATGCCAAGTTATATTAAAATCCCTTGATGGATGTCACAGTTCTGGACCGGACAGGACAAAAACCCTATTGACATTTGACCTCCAATTGTGACCTTGACCTTTTAGCTAGGGGTCAGAGTTTTGCAAAAACACGTCATCTCATCATGGGAACATTTGTGCCAAGTAATATTAAAATACCTTTATGGATGGCATAGTTATGGACCGGACACGAAACAAACCCTGTTCGTGCCATGTTAACATTTGACTGCCAAGTGTGACCTTGACTTTAGAGCTACGGATCTGAAAGTTATGCATGACACATCGTCTTATTATGAGATACATTTGTGCTAAGTAATATTAAAATCCCTTCATGGATGGGAGAGTTATAGACCGGACAGGAAAAAAGCTCTGTTGACCTTTGATCTCAAATTGTGACCTTGACCTTTCAGCTAGGGGTCCGGGTTTTGCGCATGACACGTCGTCTCATCATGGGAAACATTTATGCCAAATAATATTAAAATCCCTTCATGGATGACAGAGTTATGGACCGAACAGGAAACAGACCCTGTTCATGCCATGTTAACATTTGACTGCCAAGTGTGACCTTGACCTTTGATGTAGGGGTCTGAAAGTTGTGCATGACATATCGCCTTATTATGAGGTACATTTGTGCCAAGTAATATTAAAATCCCTTCATGGATGGGAGAGTTATGGACCGGACAGGAAAAAAGCCCTGTTGACCCTTGACCTCAAATTGTGTCCTTGACCTCTAAGCTAGGGGTCCGGGTTTTGCGCATGACACGTCGTCTCATCATGGGAAACATTTGTACCAAGTAATATTAAAATCCCTTCATGGATGAAAGAGTTATGGACCGGAGACGAAATTGCGGACGGCCGGAAGGACGGACGGACGGACGGAAAAACGCATTCCTATAGTCCCCGAAACTGGATTTCAACCAGTAGAAGACTAAAAAAAGATTAAACTATGTAGGTGCACAAAACCAAACTCTGAGTGCAATGTACAGCTGTTTAAAGAAAGGGTCGATGAATTAAACCTTAAATATCTTACTTGTCTCGAAAAAAGTATTTAAGGTTACCGTAATGGACCCGTAATAGAGTACCTCCTTTTTGAAGAGTATTCAATTCCTACCATAATCCTACTTTTTCAGGGGGCGTAGGTTCAAGCCCCACTGGGACCAAAATAGTTTTTCCATAATTTCCTTTAAGACTTATTATGGATGTTTTGTACAAAAGTGGAAAATTTTCATTTTATAAGCGATTTCTTGCTGTTCAAATTAAATTTACCTCTGAATCAGGAGGAGTAGAGTTAGACATCTTTAAAAATACTGAGTTACATGCGGTAAAAGGTCTCTATTTTGCCTTCATTCTTTCGACTACATCTTGTGGAAGAAATGCAGGTAGGTTTTACTTCTGCCCCAAGGTTCTTTTTTAAATGAAGTGAGTAAAATTCAAAACAGACCCACAGGATTCGACCTTAATTTTTCAATGTTGGAGTTAGAATTCTGTCTTCTTAAATCTGTTTACTTGAGGCACACTAGAAAAAAATGATATTTACAGTTTTATTTTGTGTTTTATAATTGTTTAACATTAGTTTGATGTGACTTTTATCAAAATTAATGCTGTAATGAATTCTCTGCAAACGTTTAAGATAGTGACCATCACATTGAAATTTGTCTCTACTTGAGTTTGATGAAATACCATAAATTATACAAAATTTACAAAAAACGGCACGGTAAATGTTGTGTAAAATTTGCAACACAGTGCGAAACATGGTCAACTTTAAGAATATACCAAGCAAATGCAATTTTTTAAACATTACTATTAGGGGTCCAATACCTTAACACTAACTTAGAAAGCTCATTGGAAATACCTATGTACGTATGTAACGCAATTTGACTGGTTTAGAAAGAATATTTATTTTAGAAATTAAAAGTGGTTATAAATAAACAAACTGACTATTCATATCCTACGGTGGCACAGAGGTAACATAGATGTTTTTATATTAATACGTGCGCACGTAATAACTAATACGTGCGCACGTACTAGTACAAAAAAAAAACATCATCGCACATACTATAAAAAAAAAACATCTTCGTACGTATAAAGTAATACGTGCGCACGTAAAAGGTTTTACGTGCGCACGTACTTGTTTATAAAAACATCTACCTACACATAAACTAATACGTGCGCACGTAAAACCTTTTACGTGCGCACGTATTACTTTATACGTATGATGATGTTTTTTAAACTAGTACGTGCGCACGTATTACTTATACGTACTAAGATGTTTTTTATAGTATGTGCAATGATGTTTTTTGTACTAGTACGTGCGCATGTATTACTTTATACGTACGAAGATGTTTTTTTTTTATAGTATGTGCGATGATGTTTTTTTGTACTAGTACGTGCGCACGTATTACTTTATGCGTACGAAGATGTTTTTTTATAGTATGTGCGATGATGTTTTTTGTACTAATACGTGCGCACGTATTACTTTATGCGTACGAAGATGTTTTTTATAGTATGTGCGATGATGTTTTATGTACTAGTACGTGCGCACGTATTAGTTATTACGTGCGCACGTATTAATATAAAAAACATCTATGTCACCTCTGTGCCACCGTAATATCCGCACTGTAAAAAGCTATAATTTTAACAATAGATACATGTACTAAAAGATGTATGTCACGGATCTATGACTGATATAAAGTGAATTATGTTTAAGGCATAGACTGGTGCAATGATAGTTTTACTAGCAACGTTTTCAAAACCACATTGAGGCACAGCAGCAACACTAAATATTATAATTACATTGTATCACTGAAGGAACTGCACACCTATCGCATCTAATAAAAGCATAACTAAAACTAGATGAGGTACGAATATTCATAATTGGCTGTTGCTGCGGGCAGATTTCAAAAGTCGAAACATGAAACTAACATTGAAAAGGTGACAACGCCAAGCAGATAGAAACGCAACTTCTCCCAACAATTACATTATTTCTATAAAAGCGCAACAGGCATGCACAGCACACTTTCTATAATAGGTAACAGGGGAATATTTCTCTGAATACAATCGTTCTTACTCTTCAGATACTTCTCTGTGTGTTAGTCAGTAAATATAACATAATTAAATTATTTACGTTGTATTAGTTGTAAGCAAGAGCTCCGGAAAGCGGGGAAATATACATGTACACCCGAATATCTAGATCAGCGATTTAACGATTTTTTTCTTGTGTGTTGGAAAAGGCGGATGTAATGTGGCGGTGGGTGGGGGTTGAAGAGGTTTAATGCGGCAGCGGTGATGAAACTAAGACATAAGACACAAGAAACTAAATGCTAAAAGTAATTTTTGCGGGCGAGTGATAATGAGTGAGTTGGGGAGGAATACTTGTTGTACTGTCACGGCATAGGACTTGAACATTAATAAACGACAACAACAACAAAAAAAAAAAAGACGGGGACAGAATGTGTAGGCGGCCGGCTAGCTCGGTCGGTAAAGTATCGGAACGGTATTACGAGAGCCCGGTCTGGCTGCACATTTTTCTCACCCTGTGACATTTGGATCCCAACATGGGACCGTGACTGTCTATACTCCGAGAATATGTTCACTTTAATCTCTGTCCCATTAGAAATTCGAGGACGAATTTCGTATAGCGTAAGAGTGTATCACGGTATAGGACTTAATTGTTACAACGGGGAGAAAATGTGTAGGAGGCTGGCTAGCTCGGCCGGTAGAGTATCGGAACGGTACTTTGAGGACCCGGGTCCCGGTCTGGCTGCACATTTTTCTCACCTTGTAACCCCATCACCCTACTACATTCCATTGAATACTTTTATAGTTGTGCTCTGGACAAAAAATAAAAAGACAATAGGCAAAGGCAGATTACTCTGAAGCAAAGAGTACCAAAAACACAGCCCCAAAGCCACGCATAATGGGGTCGGGGGTGGGGGGTGGGGAACCCGAAGGGGAAAGTTGAACAAGGACGAATATACAAGAGAATGCCATGTTCTTTAAAAACAGTCGCACCACAACGTAAACCACAATAGCGCAGACACTCATGTACCAAAGATAAACATACAACTACGATCAACTGAATAACATAGAAAAACGAACAAGCAACACATAAGAAAACAGTAGGGCACCGTTATAGACTCACAATCACACAAACGCACTCACACAAGTAGGAAAAACAATCAAGTATCGTCTTAGGATTCGGCTGCCAAAACAAAGGGGAGCCACGAAAACTTACTAAACGTAAACGGGGAGGGGATGCAAAAAGTAACGTAAATGCAAGGTAAATGAGCTGGCAATAAGGGGAGTGAGACGGAGGAAAAACGCTTACAACAAACAAGAAAACATACGCAACAGACAATATAAGACAGACAATTTTAAAACAACCAGTTGAAAATAGGGGCGTAGCCTTTGAACGGTCATAACCTATATAAAGGAAACTGGGGGTTTAAACGCGTTTAGGGCATGCCAACCTCGCACTTACCCTATTATCAACAAGTTAAACAACACAATGTAAATAAAATCCCCGCTGAAAAAGGCTCTAACATTAGTGCAAAAATAACAGATAAATAAAGCAAAACATAAAATTAAGGTAAATCTAAGGTATATTTACACCAATGTACTCAACAACTTGTCTGAAGTCAGAGCAACAAAAGCCTAACTTTTCAGGGCACGACTAAGAAAACTGTAAGACAAAAATGAACTCCCTCTGTCCGTTGTATGTAGGATTTAGAAAAAAATATCATGGAGTCTTACACTTTTAAATTATTAGTCATCGCACCATCAAATAGGAAACTGTAGCAATTAACTGTAGAGGGGTCAATCACTAAACATGCACTGTGCTTCAAGATTTTCTCATCGTATCCTCTTTTGATAAACTTTTTAACCAATTTTATAAATATTTGATTAAAATAAGGGGTATCTTTAATTTTCCGAATTTTATAAACTGCATCTCCATAGTATTGCGGGTATGTAAGTCCAAGTTTTAAAAGTGTTTTAAGGGTATTGTATTTTTCTAACAGTTCCGAC
>NW_026459945.1:0-42714 GCF_021730395.1 Mercenaria mercenaria
GATTTGATTCCAACTGAGTTGTGCTCCGTATCATATACCACAGGGTCAATAACTCTGACAGCAATGTTATTAACCGTCCTCTCTATTTACTTAGAAATTAACATTAAAGTTTTCATGCACTTTTCTCAATTCACTGTAAATTTGCTTCAAACTTACAAGAGGTGTTCCATGTCATCATTCGCATCATGTGATACAGGGTTCATAACGCTTTCACCAACATTTCATGAATTATATCCCCTTTAAGTTCAGATTGATGTTTTCGGGCAATGTCTGTCTGCTTACTCGGTCCAACGTAATTATGACGCCGAATTTTCAAATACAGTTCACAATAATTTTTACCAGTGATTCAATCTTGCGTGCCATTAAATGGTAACTTATAAAAAGAGAAATGAACTGTGACGCGCTTATCGTTATATTGTATGAACGTGTTCTTTTGATTTTCAAGTATCTTCTTAGACGTCAGTGACACTCTACCGGATTCTATTAAGTTTTCCATATTACTGATATAATTTTGTTTTCTTCATGACGATTTATATGGCAACACCACATCGCTTGACTTGTATTTACTTATTATTTGCGCAAGGAAAATATGTTTTGATATCACAATTCTTTATCTACATTACATTAACGTTTAATTGATTTTTTTGTAACATGTGAAGACATGAGACCTTTTATCGGGCATGTAATGAACACCCTCGCGTAATTCATACATGTATTTTCACGTGCACGCATACTTTTAAAGCGACTAACCCACACATCGTGATGTAAGAATTTCCAAATCAAACGTTTATCTATATTGACCTTTATGTGGCACATTTAATGTTCTAACAATGTATTTTTTTCATCGAATTCTGTCAAAAATCTTTGTTTTTCTAATAAATCAAACATAAAAACATTCATCTAAGGGGCCTCCGTGGCCGAGTGGTTAAGGTCGCTGACGTCAAATCACTTGCCCCTCATCGATGTGGGTTCGGGCCTCACTCGGGGCGTTGAATTCTTCATGTGAGGAAGCCATCCAGCTGGCTTACGGAAGGTCGGTGGTTCTACCCAGGTGCCCGCTCGTGATGAAATAATGCACGGAGGGGCACCTGGGGTCTTCCTCCACCATTAAAGCTGGAAAGTCGCCATATGACCTATCATGTGTCGGTGCGACGTTAAATCCAAAAAAGAACAAAGAAAGAAAAACATTCATCTAGCATTTCTGATAAGGGTTTTCCGGTTTATAATAATCGCCTTCAGCGAGCACCTTGCAAACAGTTGACAGTTAGAAGAACGTAGAAGTATACGTATCGCGCAGTGTAATGACGTTTTGAAAATGTAACTAAATAAAACAATAATATAAAATGAAGCACACTACTGTCCTTAAGTATTGACCTTGCACTTATGAATATTCCGTATTGTTGCGTAAATTATTGCTAAATAGCAATGTAGCGATATAACTTTTGTATATAAATAGAGAATAACAAGCTATAGTTCGACCACTTTTTTTGAGCCGTGACTAATTTATGCAGGACAGTTGATTCGCCAAAAAAGGGTAGGAACGTATATGTATTACATAGTAAAGCGGTTTAAGTTGTCGTTGAATGTAAGCGGATGCACGGCCCAATGGATATGTTACGGTGGCACAGAGGTGACATTCGCAACACTTTATTTATATTGTGGCCACAAGTCAGTAAACTGTGGCCACAACTTAGTAAATCGTGGCCACAATGTAGTAACTTGTAGCCACAACTTAGTAAATTGTGGCCACAAGTTACTAAATCGTGGCCACAACTTAGTAAATCGTGGCCTCAACTTAGTAAATTGTGGCCACAACTTAGTAAATTGTGGCCACAAGTTAGTAAATTGTGGCCACAATTTATTAAATTAAATTGTGGCCACAAGTTAGTAAATCGTGGCCTCAACTTAGTAAATCGTGGCCACAATCTAGCAACTTGTGGCCACAACTTAGTGACCACGACTTATTAGCCAATAGAAACGATAAAAAGATGGATAGACGGACGGACGGATGAATAGATTGGATGGTACCTATGTACCTACCTACTAATTTATTTGTTTGTACTTCCGTCCGTCTATCTTCCCTTCCTGTATCACACTTTGCAGTGACGTAGACATTTTTGTGCGTTCATTTCGTATGGTTGCTGATTTCTGCCATTTTGCGTTATCTCCCCGCAACCCTGTCGAGCGAAAACACGAGATTTAACAAGTTAAAATGCGGGGACGCAGGTTGAAAACTCTCTATTTTAGCAGGGACGCGGAGCGAAAACACGATAATTACAGGGGTCGCTGGGTGAGAATAAGTAACTGGTATGTCGGGGATGGGGAGCGAAAACACGATGATTAGCACTGCTTAAACGTAGTGTTCTCGAACCGCGCCCCGACATTCCAGTTACTAAATCTCACCCCGCGATAATTATCATGTTTCGTTCCTCACCCCCGCTATATAGCGAGTTATCACCCCGAACCCCTGCCATTATTTGTTGTAAATTTCAAGTGTTTTCGCCCGGCGGGGTCACCAGGCGATAAATCGCTATTAAAAGTTTAAGCAGCGCTAATTATCGTGCTTTCGCCCTGCGCCCCAGACATACGAGTTACTAAATCTCCCTGACGGGGTTTCGACCTGCTTTCTCGACATTTGAACTTGTTTATTCTCTTGTTTTCTCTCGACGTGGCCGCGAGACGAAAATATAATTCAATAGGGCTAAAACGCGGAATGACAGAATTAGCCAATCGAAACGAATATTTTTTCTTCGCTGCTGTATAGGAGTGCAAAATAGGAGTGCACAAAAGTGTCTACGTACCAGCAAATGTTAAACAGGAATAAAAGGTAGATATATGGATGGATCGACGGAGGGACGGACTGATGGACGGATGGATTGACGGACGGATGGATTGGATGGTACCTACCTATCTGCCTATTTATTTTATGCACGTCCATTTTGTAATTTTCTGCCAATTCGCGTTTTAGCCCAATTAAATTATATTTTCAGCCCGCGGGCCCGTCTAGCGAAAACACGAGAATTAGCAAGTTAAATTGTCGAGAACGCAGGCCGAAACCCCACAAGGGCGATTTCGTAACTGGTATGTCTGGGGCGCGGTGCAAAAATACGATAATTAGCACTGTTTAAACATTTAATAACGAGTTTTCGCCTGGTGACCGCGCCCAGCGAAAAACACGTGAAATTTATAAGTTAAAATGGTGGGTGTTCGGGGTGATAACTCGCTATTTAGTGGGGGCAAGGAGCGGAAACATGGTGTTTAACAAGACCGCGGGTGAAATTTGGTAACTGGATGTCGGGGCGCGGTTCGGAAATACTATGCAGCGCTAATTATCGTGTTTTCGCTCCCCACCCCTGACATACCAACAACTAATTCTCACCCCGTGACCCCGGTAATTATCGTGCTTTCGCTCCGCTTCCCCACTCAACAGAGAGTTTTCAGCCTGCGTCCCCGCATTTAAATCGTTAAAATCGTGTTTTCGCTCGAAAGGGGTCGCAGGGAGATAACGCAAAATGGCAGAAATCAGCAACCATACGAAATGGACGCATAAAATGTCTACGTCACTGCAAAGGGTAAGACAGGAATGGAAGATAGATAGTCGGCCGGAAGTGCTGACAAATAAATAAGTAGGTAGGTACGTACGTAGGTATCATCCAATATATTCATCTGTCTGTCCGTCTATCCATCTATTTATAGTTTCGATTGGCTGATATAAGTCGTGGTCACGAGTTATTATATTGTGGCCACAACTTATCAAATTGTGGCCACAATTTACTAATTGTGGCCACAATTTACTAAGTTGTGGCCACAAGTTACTAAATTGTGGCCACGATTTACTAAGTTGTAGCCACAATTTACTAAGTTGTGGTCACAATATAAATAAAGTGTTGCGGATGTCACCTCTTTGCCACCTTAATATGTCGTTGGCTTAAAAAACTTTACTTTTCGAGGTTCGAGCCTTGGTAAGCTCACATTTTTTTCTAATCGTTTGATTCAATACACATTACAAGAAAAAAGTGTGCAGTTCATTGATTCGATTTGTTAATGATGTGTTAGCTAGTCAAAAATACTTTACGTGTAAGATGGCGCATGTGAAAGACCTTATCACGGAGGGTTTGCAAACAGTTTCATCTTCAGATTGGTCTAGGTATATTGACTATGTACTGTCAGTTGAACAGAAATACTGGGGTAAGATATTGCTATAGTCGATCTTCCAGCACCTGTGATCATCGAGCTTAACTCGGATTCCGAAACATCTGACTCGGAGACTGACTCAGCTGAAGGGTCGTCAACAGACACAGCAAGAGAAGTTGAAATTGTGAGACAAGAATTAAATTGAATTAAAACTGGCAAATATATTAACATATAGAAGGTCGAAAAGAGATAAGTCAAACATTATCATTAAAATATATAAATTGCTTTTTGTCTTCAAAGATTCTTTACTAAAATAAAAAAAATGTATACCAGAAAAAATATGGCCGCAACTTGGGTTTGAACTCGCACCTCGGGGTTTTTAACTCTAACGCTCTACCACTTGCGCCAGCAATATGATCAAATTCATGGTAACAAAACATACATATCAACTAACTCTATAGAGATTTTTCAGCCAGGTATGGACCAAATACCGATATAACCCAATTAAAAATGTGTATCATTCCGTCACGACTCAAAACACGCGGTTGAACTGTACTGTCTTTTGATATCAACGTAATCAGCAGGGGCGGCTACAGGATTTTGTGTAAGGGAAGGCGTAAAATATTTGTAGCTCACAGCAAGTAGGTGAGTCCGGGGGCATGCTCCCCCAGAAGATTTTGAAAACAATGGATCCATCTGGTGCATTCTGGGCGTTCTGAGGTACTTTATTTACTATTGACAAAGGACAGATTTTTTTTTTTTTTACAAAATCAACACAAATAACATACTAATTGAAGTCACGTTTTATGAATTGTCAGACTTATTCTTGCGCAAGTAGCCTATCTTGGAATTTCATAGCCCGATTTCTTAGGATTTTTATGGGGAGGGTTTACCTAGGGTTATTTAACATAAAAATTGTGAAGAACTTTATAGAAGCACATGCAAACTTTATCAGATTTTAAATGTGCGAGCATAGCGAGCGAGAAAAAAAGGCTTATTTTTTTCACCAAAAACAAGAGTAAAATAACGTGCGATAGAGAAAAAAAATGCATATTTTATCTTTTTCACCCAGAACAGAAGACAAATTACGTATTCGAGCTTTGCGAGCGAGTAAAAATGCACATTTTTCACCTAGAACAAAAGATAAATTATCAATGCGAGCGTAACGAGCGAGTAAAGATGCATATTTTTCACCCAGAACAAAAGATAAATTATCAATGCGAGCGTATCGAAAGAGAAAAGATGTATATTTTATATTCTTCAGTCAGAATAAAAGACAAATTATGTACGCGAGCGTAGCGAGCGAGAAAAAATGTATATTTTGCACTTATTTTACAAAGAACATAACACAAATTCCTATGCTCCGGCGATTTTACTCCGGCGCGCCTGCCCCCCGCTAGTGATCAGGTCGAGTTTGATATGGGCTGGAAGGGGTGAGGGAACCATTAAGTTTCATGCAGATGCGTCATTTTGCCTTTCGGTGATAAATTATTTTAAAAATTACAATTCACAATATGTGGGTTAATCGCTTTAATACCCGCACGTAAATTTTGAAATGTGCACGCAACCAAATAAACGGTACACCACGATATTTACACTACGTTCGATAGACCTTGATCGAGTGTAAGGTATCCTGTAACTGGAAAAGGAAGTAAATTGTCTCCGACGAAAGTAATGCTTGTGATTACACTGCCATAAATCCACCGTAAGTAAAGTACAAATTATTTTTTATATTACTTTTTTCAGTGTCAGATTTGATTTGCGTTAACATTTTGTTTGTACTTTTATCGAGGAACAAGCAACTTTCTCTTTCGTATTTATTAGGTCTACTTGAAATAAAAATATTCTTAAAAATGTAAAATGGTATCTTATTGCCAGTACAATCTCTATCCTCATTTGGAACTAGCAGAAGGGAAAACGAAAGTAGATTTGATGTATCGTCTAAGGTTATTTTCCAAAAACAGTCACGTTTGAACTATATCAAACTATATTGTTTTGACCTTGTATTTTCTGAAATATTCCACGTAAAAATTCATTTATTTTTAAACAGTCTATTACATGATGGTGGTTTGCTTGTATATGAAAGATAACAAGTCAGGGGTTGCCAAGCTTGTACGATAAAATGGGATGCCCCATAAAACGCAAACATAAGAATCAACAAACAAAGGCTAATATAAGCAACTACAAAATAAATTAACTTGAAATATTGAATATCAAGTTTATAAAGAGTCCAATCCAGCCAAAAGCAGTCTTTAAAACTGAGACTCAAATAAAACATGGTCAGAATGTCTTAAAGTTTAGCTTATGTATTGTGAGTGCCAAACTGGGTGCTCTTAAATCAAGAACTAGGACAAAAGCGTCGAATTGTAGATAAAAATAAACGTTAAGACTCTAAAAGCTTAATTTTTAGCATGATCTGTATGAGTACTGGTCAGCTTATTTGTACTTACGTAATACATGCCAAGTTTAAAACTGGGTCATTTGAAGTAAAAAACTATGTTACCTGGTCAAATTTCTAGTCTTCTTGTTAAATCCCAATGTATTTGTATTGCTGTAGTCCTCCTTTTTATGTTGTAGCATTTTGAATATTTGTGACCAAATTTTAGGGGGTTTTCTAAAAATTTGTCTCCGCGAATTCATATACACTTACAGTATACCTATATAATATGATTTTGGATGCCACATTTGCGCGAAAATATGACATATAAGTAGAAATTTGTGTAGAAATAATCGCTGTAATCATGAATTCGCTGACTGCCGATCACCGCGAATATCGCGAAAATTTGAAGCCCGCTAATATTTCTGCACTTACAGTATGTGTTCTGGCCAATCAAGGTATCTGCTGGTGCCAATAATAACTTATCGCTTGGACAGGAAGCTTTATTTAGATTTAAGCCGTTAACAGTTGCCATAACTTCTTCACAAAAGTATTCAGCTCTTCTAGTGTATTACTATATCTATTACGATCACAATAGGCATTAATGAACTTATCATAATCGTAAATTTAAGCCCTCATATTTCCAAACATATACGTAAAACCATTCTGAAAATTATTTACTAGGTACTAGTTTTCCTCTTTAAAAGTCCCTTAAAAAGATTTATAATTGCTTTGTTGTGAATGTGACTTTAGATAATGAACAAACTAGACCAAGGTCGCTTGAAATAGTTGTAAATATAGATTAAACAGAAAAAGGAAGTAAATTTCTTTCCACGAACGATCGATAAACTTCTTATTGGATCACAGGTAAGAAAGAGAAATTTTGTTGATTAAACTGGAACTATTTACAAATTTGAAGACAAAATCTGTTTTAATTTTGTTGTTAACAAAATGCATACGTGTACGTTTAATGTAAACAGTTTCAGTTCAATTTATTAAAAATAAACTACTATATGAGTATGCATTATTCAGCAAGTCTAATCATGTTTCTTTTCAGTCTTCGTATTTTATTCCGATACAGTCGTTGAATTCATAGTTGTCTGACTTAAGGCATTAATGACGTTTCGTTTTAGATGACACCTATATACATGATATACGTGTACATCATATTAATACGTTAACACCGACTATTATAACATAAGTCATCCACTGACAACAGACCTGAAAGAAAGTACCACCCACTTTACACGCTATACCCTACCCCTAGGTATATCATGAGAACCGTGGTACCCAATTTGAAAATATAGTCACACATTGCTCACTAAAATGCGATGTTCCCGCAAATGGATACTGTGATTATTCAACATTTAGTACACCAGTCATGTGCATAGTACCCATTTTCCGAACTGCGTGTTTTATGTGAGAAATGCGCAATTGAAATGAGCTAGCATATTTTCCCTTGCATGACCATAGTTGTTACAGTATACCTTGGAAAAGGGCATAACATGCACACTGTAATTTTCTGTCTGATCTAGTGCCAGTGGGTTTTTACTTATCACAAGTTCTGGACAAGTGATCTGTTGTAATTCAATGTAAATGTCGCCATTGATATTAATTCGAAAAATTAAAAGATACATCAATAAATGTTAAATTCATGGTTAAAATAGTTAGAGGTGGTAGCCCCAAGATTTTGTAATAAAGTTAGGTAAATTTTTATTGCAGACTCCACAATTTTAATGTATCTTTCCAAACTACACTCTAACTTATATCACATATTGTTTCTTATTATCCGTCACATCAACACCCTCCGATCTTTTAACTTCTATTATTACACTCTCTATAACCTACCACCATTAAAAGTAATAATATAAAAACTCAAGCTAACTTATATCTTATTTCATATTTTTCATAAGCTAACTTATATCTTATTATCTTATATGTTATATTGTTTCTTACTATTTCTCATAGTCCCTTTCTTTCTTCCTCTTGTCTTTTTAGCTCACCTGAGCACAAAGTGATTATGGTGAGGTATTGTGATCACGCTGTGTACGTCCGTCCGTTCGCCGTCCGTCGTCAACAATTGTGTTTAAAGGACATCTCCTCCAAAACCACTAAATGGATTTTGATGAAACTTTTCATGGATGTTCCTTGGATAGTCCTCTACCATAATTGTTCAAACGGTTTCGCTTGGTTGCACATAGTTTTTTTTTTTTGTTGGGTTTAACGTCTCACCGACACAATTATAGGTCATATGGCGACTTTCCAGTTTTGATGGTGGAGGAAGACCCCAGGAGCCCCTCCGTGCATTATTTCATCACGAGCGGGTACATGGGTAGAACCACCGACCTTCCGCAAATAGGGGCCGCCAGAGCTAGAAATAGAAAACTCTTCAAGCGACATCTTCTCCTAAAAGGATTGTCTGATTTTGAAAGAATTTCACACAAATGATCATTATGTCACCCTCTACCTTGACTGTTCAAATTATGCCGATTTGTCAAAACCATGGCCGCCAGGGGGCGTGGTCACTTTTCCCTATATGTATATAGTGGAAATTAAAAAAATCTGCTTATGTGAAACTGCTTGCCCGATTTTAAAATAATTTTATACAAATGGTCCTTGTATGACCATCTACCAAGATTTTTTATTCAAAAACACATGGCCGCCAGAGGGCGTGGCCACTTTTCCCTATATGTATACAGTGGAAACTTTAAAAAATCTTCTTGCTTTTAACTGCTAGCCTAATTTTAGAATAAATTTACCTAAATGGTCCTTGTATGATCCTCTACCAAGATTGTTCAAATTATTTTGATTCGTCAAAAATCATGGCCGCCAGAGGGCCTGGTCACTTTCCCTATATGTATATAGCGGAAACTTTAAAAATCTTCCTGTGTGAAACTGCTTGTTCTTGTGTGACCTTCTTCCAAAATTGTTCAAATTATTCCGATTTGTCAAAAAAACAAAAACAACATGGCTGCCAGGGGGTCGTGGTCATTTTTCCGTATATTTATATACAATGTAGTATAAACTTAAAAAATCTTCTTGTATAAAACCGTTAGCCCGATTTTAAAATAATTTCACACAAATTGACCTTGCGTGACCTTCTGGGGGCCTCAATGGCCTAGCGGTTAAGGTCGCTGACTTCAAATCACTTGTCCCTCATCGATGTGGGTTCGAACCTCACTCGGGTCGAAAAAAATCTTCATGTGAGGAAGCCATCCAGCTGGCTTATGGAAGGTCAGAGGGTTCTATCCAGGTGCCCGCTCGTAATGAAATAATGCACGGAGGACCCCCTGGGGACTTCCTCCACCTTCAAAGCTGGAAAGTCGCCATATGACCTATAATTGTGTCAAAAGGCATGGCCGCCATTTTCATTAACAATTCTTTTAAACAACATCTTCTCCAAAACCACTGAATGGTTTTTGATGAAACATTACATAAATGACTCCTAGGTAGCCCTTTTTCAGTTGTTCAGATGGTTCCGGTACATTGAACATTATGGGTCTTTTTGGTTAAGTGTTCAGCTATCAGACTTTAAAAATCTTTTTCTCTACAGCTTTGATATGTGGCATGTGATATAAGGGTTTGACTCTCTAAAATTTAATGTAAAAAAAAAAGCGACCACGCCCCGGTGTGTGACATGTATTTACTATAGACTTATATATAAAATGCTTTTAAAAATCTTCTTCCCTGAATCAATAATAGCTAGACCTTGATATCTAGCGTGTGATAACAGAGTTGTATTGTAATTGTTCAAATTATTGCCCTAGGCTCAAAAATGTGTGTCACATGTATATAATATAGACTAACATAGAAGAAACCTAACTCTGTACTTGTACCATTACGTTTTACAAAGACACTTGAAGTTTTGTACACAGGTGGGCACTTTAGGGTCAGTGACCCTCTTGGTCTTATGTTACCCTATATTGGGTTTTAGTATCTTCCATGCACACTACCTTCCCTCTCTCAAGTTAAGATTTTTTTTATTTGGACTTGATCAACTGAAGTTTTCCTATACTGTTTCTTAGTACCATAATATCATTGGTAATTTCATAAAAGTCAAGGTAACTTTTGTCTTTGGTTAATCCATGCGAAGCAGACTTTGACCCAAATGGTACAACATACGTCTTTAAAGAAATTGTAGAGTATAGACATCTAAGGAGGTAACATTAGCACGAAGTGCGCTTTATGGATCCTTGGATGTCCGTCCTCTATAATTTCTCTAAAAGAGTATCTCCTCTGGGCGTGTCTGTTCATATAGGAGTATACATATTTATGCGCGCAGTATGAAAAGGTATACATGGACACATATATTTTAACATGCACGCATACTTTTATACCTGCACGTACATTTTGAAACATGCACACAAGAAATATACGATTTTGAACTCGCCCTCCAAAAGGAACAGGACAGAACATAACAGAAATTTTGGTAAAATCAAATACAATGTCAACAATACATATTCTATATTAAAAAATACTTGAGCATAAAGTAAAGAAGGTCTAGGTAAAATGTTGATATGTATTCTGTACAGAAATATTACGAACACAATCTATAAAATAGTAAAGAAGGAATAGATATATAGAAAGAATTCAAATATGTGTTGCAACAAATGGTAACTATACTTTGCACTACACAATATTTACACTATATACGATCAATAATAAGGCAACGGTTGGGTACCCTTTGTGACATAAATCTTGAACTCGAGCAATAGTAGGAAAAGGAAGTAAATTACTCCGACGAAAATTATGTTTATGACTACACTGTCTATAAAACTATCGTAAGTCAATAC
This sequence comes from Mercenaria mercenaria, assembly GCF_021730395.1. Lineage (NCBI taxonomy): Eukaryota > Metazoa > Mollusca > Bivalvia > Venerida > Veneridae > Mercenaria > Mercenaria mercenaria. The sequence goes on from NW_026459945.1 coordinate 11,305, forward strand.
TTTAATTCTTTTGCAATAACACGTTTGATTTTGCTCACCAACAGGTTGTTAACATTAAATTTTCTTTGTAGTTTTGTTTGGATGTTTTATTTTTTTGATAGTGTTACTGAACTGAATACAGTATTCTTTAAAATAAACAGCCATTATTAGCCAGTACAAATTCTTACCTGACTTGAACACCAGTCTTAATTCTAAAATAAGATGTCATTTATTTTCTGAAATAATTCTGTTGTCGTCTTATTAATTTTGTGTACTATTGAACTACATCAAAGCATACTGCTACGATCTAACTATATTCATTCATTTGTAAATTAGCATTTTTGTGTTCACATAATGTATCGTTACATATGGGATCACTAACTTGGGCTCATAGGATCTTTTTTAAAATTTTGTCAACGTAACCTAAAACCAAATACATTATAAACTGACATATTGCTTTCGACTGGTGATTAAGTCACTAAAACAGGTCTATTTTATATATTAAGTCAAATCTTGATGATAAAAATCACTATGTCCAACGAACATCCTTCAATAAATCCATTTAAGATATAGGTCTAAGTAAATTAAGTTAGTACAGGGTAAGCTACGGAAGTCTATTAGGGGAAGGACAGGCAAAAGGTGGTCTCTTAACCCAAATGGTCTCCTAATACAACATAATGTGATCTTTAACAAGACACAAAAAATGAAATTGTGATCTTTTAATTCAAGTAGACTCCTGATAGACGGTCTCTTGGGCAATAGTACTTTCAAATTCGTACCGTATGTCTGGAAGTTATTTGCCACTTTTATGTCATTAATAGACCTTTTGTAGGCAATCTAAGTAAAATACATACTTCAAGTAAACACTTCTTATGTTAGACATCATCTAAAATTTCACAATCTGATAGAAAGTGAACGGGGCCATTTATAATAAACTGGAACAGAAAAAAATGATATTACAATTTTTTTTTGGAAAAAAGTCTACTCAGTCTGCTAAATATGTTATGTGTAGGAGAATAAATATAAAAAAAATCCAGATTTATTCTCCTGCAAATTTTGCATTTTATCACTAATAGAACAAAAAAAGGAAACTACATAGCATACAAAACATGTATTATTACTAAAGCCTAAAGATAAATTTATCGGTTAATCTGGTGTGCAGTTCGCATGAGTTCGCGATTCGAATTGCAAATTGCAAATTGAACTGCAGTTCGCGGTTCAAATTGCAAATTGACAACTCGTCTGAAGTTCGCGGTTCGAATTTATTACTGCAAACTGGTCTACAATTCGCTATTCAAAATGAAAATATAAAAGAATGTAAGTGAAAAGCTTATCGCCAATTAATGGCAGAAAATTTATATAGAGCTGAACCTGTACCAAGCGCAGTACTTAGTAAATGGTTGTTTAAAAGAGGTGAGAACCTGTTACATGTTTATCGTGCGTTCTTTTATGTTATAAAGATCGATTTGGGAACAGTGCTTCTCAAAGAGAACATGGAGAACAATAACCTCGCCCGGATATCTGTCTCAAGACTCCATTATACATAGAGCTATGCTCTCCATATAGAACTATCCGGGTTGGCTTTATATATTTCTGTACTGTAAAACGAATTTATTTCTGTAATTCAAAACTGAACTTTAACAAAACTTGCTTCTTTACTCACACTAATGACTGCATATCTAATTTTTACGATCATACGGCAGTATATTGATATTCCATCTGCAATAACAATCAAATCAATTTAAAATGACATAGAAATATAGAATGTGTTATATATATTTAAGACACTTTGTTAGTTAACAGGAGAGAAATATCTTAAGCTTTACTCCTTACTTGTGGCTTCAATTTATTCTTACATATCTTTTAAATTGAACTAATTTAACGTATGTCACGGAAAGAATTCCAACAGTATGACAAGCAAAGAAACAGACTGTATTCTTAAAGTACAAAATATTAATTATGTTTCTAGAATATTTTCTTAATAATTCATGCAACAAAATAAGATTATTAAAATAGTAATGTAACACGTTTAAAGTATGTTACATTTTGATTCCTTCTTCGATTTAGTGTTTACTCTATATTTTCAGACAATATATCACACTTAATCATCAATTTATTGAAAACAATTAATCATATCATTTTATTCAGGTTTAGTGATACCTTTTTGCCTAAGATGTTGGTTTTAGTATTTGCGAACGTCTTATCAAAAGAGCTAAAAGGTTGAGTGGGAATGGTGAGAGTGACAATCAGATGAACGGAGTTGTTTTTACAGAGGGTGTAAATGGTGATGCTTATATATAGGAAAGTGGACAACGTCCGTGCAACAAACGGGGTTTAAACTGTTTTTGTTGGAATATAGAGGGTTTTAATAACAAAATATTTGATACTGAATTGAAATCCTACTTTCAACAGTTTGACATTGTAGCTTTAGTAGAACTTGGTTGACAGACCATACAGGTATTGAATCATATTTACCAGATTATGGATTTTATTTTCTCCCAGGTTTTAAACAATCATTGCATGGGAGAGCAATGGCGGGTATAGTTGTTTTTATTAAGCAAATCATTAGCAAGTTTATTTCTTGTGTATTATCTTGTTGTGATTTGGTGTATTGTTGAAGTTAGATAAGACTTTTGTATATCTGACAGGGGCCTTAATATTGGTTTTATATATATATATTTACCACCCTCCCTCATCCCCATTTTATTGTGCGAGAGTGCAATAGGAAATTTCATTGGAGGAGGATGTTATAATACAGCTTAATTTAGATTACCATTCTTATTGAGTTCTTATTGGAGACTTTAGTGCTCGCGCAGCTAAAAGAAGTGAAGGAGTTCTTGTTTTTATATTATTCTGTTGAAATAGATGCTTATTCTGACATGTTTGAAGATGCCTTCTTTTGGTCCTAGAATATCATGCTATAAAAAGTTAACTCATTTGGAATTGATTATAAAAAGTATGTAAAGCCTATATGTTGCGTAAAGCAAATGGGTGTTTATTTGAAGATAGAGATAAGGGTGATTTAACATTTATTAGTCAGCTAGGTTGTAGTGTGATTGATTATTTGTTATTTTCAGACGGATTATAAGAGCTCATTGCAAATTTTAAAATTGAAAATAGATCTGAAAACTCTCATTTACCGCCAAGTTTTGAAATTGATTGTCAGTCGGCGGCTAGTGAGGTACAGAAACTACTAGCATATCCTTCAAGTTGTTGAAACTAATATTGTTAAATATGGCGGAAAATTATCCTCGATTATGTCCCCTGACTTTATAAATCAATTTGTCATAGAAATAGTTCATTATTCTAATAGCTTAACGGAGTTGAATTCAAAATGTAATAATTTGTTGTACACAAGTAGAGAATGTTGTTTAAAGAAGATGAAATGTAAAATCAATCATCTACCAAAATGATTTGATAAATCATGTAAAACATTGACATAAAAATAGCAAAATTCGCACATTCAGGGGAAATAGAACAGAAGAAAATCTAAATGACTACATTATGACAAGAAAACATAGACAAACCTGTAACTCAAAACAGGACCAATATTTAAACAAACAGCTAGATATACTTATTGATAATTTAAATAGTCCAAAATCGTTTTGGAATAAATTAAAAATATATGTTCCAAAAAAAGCAAATGGTTTAAATACTATTACAAATTAACAAGGAAGATATAATGTTCCCTGAAGAGGTATCAAATGACATAGAAATTATGATATTTAACTCAGACGATGATGTTCTTAGAGCCGTTAGAGGTCTTAAACGCGGTTCGAGCGGGAGAGATGATAACATTTTTCTTGATTTTTAATTCATGCCATTGACTTGCTACTACCCTTAAACTTTAAGATTTTTAACAGGCTGTATGATACCGGTTCCTGTCCAGAATCATGGAGCAAGGCGATAATAGTTACTATTAATTAAAAGGGGGGACATAGATGCTCCTGAAAACTACAGAATGTATATCTGTTTTGAACACATTTACTAAAATCTACACAAGTATATTAACGCGAGGATTGACATTTTATGTAGATATGTTTGCTAAAATAGAAGAACCCAAAGCAGGTTTTCGAGAAGGATACTCCACAATAGATGATGTTTTTATCCTCCAATCAGTTATTGATGAATAAAAATTGTCGAAGCCAGGTGGTAAATTTTACGTAGGATTTATTGATTTTATGAAATGTTTTGACCTGATAAATAGACTTAAACTTTGGCAAGTATTGACAAAATCTGGTTTAAAAAGTAGATTATATGACGCGCTTTTTGGTTCCCAGACGAAATGATGACCATGTTTGACCATGGTCACCACAGTTTTTGATGGTTGACCATGTTTTCACGTGGTCAACCATCAAATACCATGGTGAAAACATGGTCAGGGGCAGGGTCGGCCATGGTCGACCTTGGTGAGAGAAGATTGGCCATGGTCGACCATGGTCAGAAAAGACAATCAACAGTTTGACCATGGTCTACCGTGGTCAACCTTTTTCAACCGCGGTTGACTACCATGGTCATGTTAGTAATTTTCACAATTATCAAGTTTTACAATGCACCAAAGATGCCTGACTACATTTTGGCTCCAAAAGTTTTCCTAGATATAGAATAGTTTTCCTGCATTTATAGACAGATTCAAAGGTAAACTTTCATAGTCTGACTATAATTTGTTGTCATCGTAGCAATTTTATGACAAATAAATGACTGACTTGCAAAAATAGATATAGACTGCAATTGTCATGTATATTCACGACCCTTCCATGTTTATATTTGTACATTTAATTACTTATCTGTGTTGGTGAAATATTTTGATATATTTTAAACAAACGTTATAATTTGTAAAGTGCAAAACATTGTTTCAAATATACTGATTTTAAGATATATCAAAATAGTGTATTTTGATTTCTCGTTACAAAGTAATTTTTTCACATAATATACCCAAATTTTCAGTATATTTACATAAGTAACTACTACCGAAGAAACGGTCTCTCAGAATTTTAATATTTTCTCCAATATGATTTTATTGAACAGTCAGTTTCTTTTATCAAAATTTAGCCACCGACAATGTTCCATTATAAATTATAATATCATCGAACAAGATATCAATAATCTGAGAGATGCTTCCCTCCATATTGCATACTTCTTTAAAATGTAAAAAAAATTGCAAGTCGATACATCAATAAATGAAAAAGGAATTAAATTTTAGTAGTCAGATATACACTTGATTTTATTTCTGTCCATTTTAACCTCATGTGAGGACTGGTTCTCACCATGAGCATTTGAGCTTTTGTGTTTGCTAGTTGTCCGTCAGGTATCTGTCAAGACTGATCCCTGTGTATATGGACTACCATGGTAGTTCATGGTCATGACCATGGTCGACCATGTTTTGTTAAATGGCACCACAGTTTTTATAGTCAACAATCACCACGTTCGACCATGGTCGTGAACCTTGGTCAACCATGGTCCCCAACCACGGTTGACCATGTTGATTATTGACTATCAAAAACCGTGGTGCCATTTAACAAAACGTGGTCGACCACGGTCAACCATGGTCATATGACCATGAACCACCACGGTAGACCATGGTAGTCTATAGTCATATGACCTTCATTTCGCCTGGGCATGTACTAAACGATACAAGCATGTGTTAGAACAAATGAAGTTCTGACAGGCTATTTCAGTTGTCCAGTAGGCTTAAAACAAAGCTGATTGGCTTCCCCAATCTTGTTTTAGTCTTTATTGACGAACTTATAAGACGTATTGAGGAAAGTCGTATCAGAGGAATTCAACTTTTTACCGATACAAATGAGCTACTGTCTTTACTGTTTGCAGACGATTTAGCTTTAACCGCAGATACTGTCGTCGGGTTACAAAGATTATGAAACTTATTAAATATTTTTGCGATGAAAAGAAAGTAAAGGTTAATCCTACATAATCTAAAGTTAAGTTTTTTAAAAAGGGTGGGAGACTATCGAGAAAGAAAAACACAACAGTTGTCCTTTAATAGAACGGTAAATGATCAAGCTTCTAAAGCAAAACGAGTTCTTATATCGGTTTTGTCAAACCAATATACCGCAAAAAGATTTTGTAACATATTTGACACAAAAACTAGTCCAGTTTTGTTATACGGGGCTGAGATTTGGGGGATATACAAGTAAGCATCACCAGAATTAGAACATAATTATGTATGTAAAAGATGTATATGTGTCAACAAAACAACAAATTCTGCAGTGATGGAGATTGTGGGATGCTTTCAATGTTCATGAATTCCACAAAAAGGGTCGTAAGATACTATATATTTGTTCAGCTCTTCATATCCATAGGAGCAGTTCAACAGTGAAGCGACCCGCAATAACAATCGGCATTTTTCATTCGATTTTCGCATTCTCCGGTTGTTATGAAAAGAAAATTATGTTCTGTAATGATCGACAGATGCCAAAATAGTATACGAGAAAAATACTGGAAAGGGATCTGCGATTTATCTACAACATCTATATTTTGTCATATGGTGATTCTTTTACATCATATCGTTTTAGGTATACTACTACAATGTACAGGCCTACCAGCGCCAAGGACAGGCAAATGCGGTAAAAATCATTTATTCTTCTGTTAAGCTCAGAAACTCAAATTCTATTCGGGAACCCACCTCTTTTAACCAGTTAAAATGTTTAATTCTATTTCTTGTTGGAATTTCTCAGAATGTTAATGGATTAATCACACCAATCATTGCTGATAACCGTTGCTTTGCAATAGAATATGTGTAGTGTTTTATATCTGCTGTTGATTTCTGATATATCTGCTTTGATGTGCTTTATTTCTTTCTGATTTTTTTCTGTTGATTTATGTTGTTGCTGCATTATTTTCACTTAAAACCATGCCAATCCGGTCTTTGTATTATTGTAATATTCAATATTTCCCTTTCATATTAATCCTCTCTTTTTAATTTTTGTAGCTGTTTACCGAAATGTTACACAATTTCCACAGAAAGAATTGGCATTGTCCGCGGTATGCCATTTTGTTTTTTGACTGCTTGATTTAAGATTTTTGCGTATTTATGTGTTCATTGAATTAGCTAATCAAGCAAATGATTTTAATGACACTCAGTGGGAGTACTTGAAGTGTTATTCTTTGATAAGAACTTAGTTGATGTGGAATTGTATTTCAATGTGACTACTCAATACATCAACTTTTATTAAGTATTCATGCTCTGTCTTTTGCTGTTTCTTTATTATTTATTTATTCATCTGTTTATTTAATTTTGTGCATGTGCTTCTTGTTTCATCAAGTGTGTTTTTCTTGTTTCAATTCATATTATATATGTCAGTATCAAAAGCACACTATAGCTTGTCTTTGGTTTGTATATCCGACTTGTAAATAAAGCCTTCTTGACCTGACTTGTCCGACAAAAGATCGTTCTCATTGAATCTTCACGCTAAGGAGTGTACATGTATATGATTAAATCCCTAAAAGTTCTTATTTATATCATTCACAATTACTATTTGAATGAATGTAGTTTCCAGTTTTATTTAAATGTACAATAAATTATTGACACTAAGGTTGGCTTTGTATAATTTCTTATCATGCACCTCTTTCTGTAATTCAATTTTATTTTACAAAACTTCCTTCTTTACTTATACGAATGACTGCATATTTAAGCTTTACGATCATATGACTGAACAGATTGATAGTATTCTGTGTTTTATAGATAGTTCATCTGCAACAGTTTTATCACAGAAACATAAAATGTGTAATATATATTTCACACAAACTCATAGATAACAGAATAAAAAGTTTTGAAGTCTACCCTTTACTGTTTATGTACATGAGTATGTTGATAATTGTGGCTTCAGTTTCTTCGATAAAAAGATATGATAGATTTTCGTCTATGTTATTTTGTCATTTCAAAATAAGAAACGAATGACATGGAAACAGTGAAACCATATATATAGTTCATATGAGCTTTTTCATTGGAGCATTTTTGTTTTATTTTCACACAGTTTGTCCCGTCAATAAATTTCGTAACTATGAAAACTTGTCTGTTGAGTGCATTGTAATCTTGAACATGAACCTTCACGATATAGGATATCAGTGTGTGAAAATTTGTTCAGCTCTTCATGTTCATTGGAGGAGATCATATTATCTATATATGAATTAAGATAGTGACCCGCAATGACTATCAATATATTCCTTTCGGTTACGTATGATCCGTTTGCAATTTCCGCATTCTCTTGATGTTATGAAAAGAACACGTTTTTCTGTAATGACTCATGGATGCCGAAGTAGTATATGGGAGAAAAATACTAAAAAGGCATATGTGATTTATCCACAACAGCTGTATTTTTCATATGGTGATTTGTTTATCCCTTAGTGTAAGGCGTATGAAGACAATGTTCAGCTTTTGAGATGTACACGATAATAACACGCAAGACCTTCCCTATTTACACGATCGGATATTATTACAATAAGACATTCTTCATATAATTTCAGGTCTGCTCATACAAAGGTCAGGTCTACCAGAGCCAAGGAGAGTCAAATGCGGTAAAAATCATTTAGATATTCTTCTGCAAACAAATGAGACAGAACGTCAATGCACCACCTGTGGAGTTAAACAAACCAAGTCATTATTGATAACAGTTGCTTTGCAATAGAATAAGTGTTGTATTTTCTTATCTTTTATATCTGCTGTTGAATTCTGAAATGTTTCCTTTGCTGTGCATGTTTTCTTTCTGAATTTTTATGTTCCTTCATTATGTTGCTGAATTATATTCACTTAAGATCTTGCTAATCCGATCTTTGTATTATATCCTTACAATCAAAGCCTAATCCTTTTTGATACTCATTTTTCCCCTTTCACATTAATCTCCTCTATCTAATTTAGTAGCTGTTTACTGAACTGTCATACAATTTTCACATGGAAATTAACTTCTGCACATCTTCGAGTGTACGAATATCTATTGGAATATCTTTTAACATACTTGCAAAACACTTCTAAAAATTTTCATAAGACATTAACTTTCATTTTTCTTTAAATGTTGCCAGAAGTATAACGTTTAAATATCATATCCATCAAGCGTGTACAAGTAGCAGGTCACAACTTTTTGAGAACTGAATGGTTTTAAATGTACGTTGATACAGTGATACATAAGAGGGAAGTAAATATTTCCACAAACAATCCATAACCTCGTTTTTAAACAAGTTAAGCTAAAGCAATTTGTTTAATTAATCTGGAATAATATACAAATTGAAAAACAATCTGTCTTAAATCTGTTGACAATAAACTGAAAATATGTAATAATTAAGCTGAATGTATTTCAAAGCAATAGGATATCTTTGTTTGTTTGTTTTTTTTTTTTTTTTTTTTTTTTGTTTTTGTTTTTTGTTTGTTCGGTTATATTTCACACGCGCACAATTTAAATCATATGGCGAGTTTCCAGCTTTTCGCGACAGAAACAGATATCAAATTTTCCTCTAGACACCCGTAGCTAGGTTTTAAATATGAGATTCTAGTATAGTTATTAAATGCGATAGTTGGTTTCTCGTCATTATTTATATCATTTACAATATTGGCAAACGTTCAATACTGATATATTACGGTCATGCGTGTGTGATTAGAAAAAGGAAAAGACTGTAAGGTTTCCAACCCTACTTAGTGCTATGAATACGCATGACGAGATCATACTACGTACAGTAAATAGAAGTTAGAAGATTAAAAAGTTGGGAGTAAAGTACATGTACTTAAAAGTTATGAAAATGGAAATTTGATGTCTAGAAGTTGGAAGTAAGGACTTCCGAAGTAATAAAGTTGGTAGTTAGGAGTCTTATATTTGGAAGATAGAAATCAGATGTCAGAAATGTTGGAAGTAAGAAGCAAGAATCTTGGAACCAAGAAGTAATAAAACTGGGAGAGCTTCCATAATTCAAGTATTTTACTGAGTTATTTATTTAAAACACAAGACAAAAGAATCCTTATATCCAATAATATCTAGATTCTGTTCTAAATTAACAGATGAAATTTTTTATCACATATCATGTAGCAACGCAAGTAAGGCATAAACTTACCAAAAACAGGGGTTAATTTTTAGAAACTTATAATCCAATTTTGCGATATTAATTGGAGACATTTAATTCATTGTTTTGTTTAATATTTGTCTCTTAGTTTTTTACGTCAATTTCATCTGTTTTGTTTATACAAGTTGATTGAAGGTTGATTTTGTCCTATGTCAGATGTCCACAGTTCAATACCACGTAAGCCGAACTCTCTAGATTTGAGACGTGTATGTAAGCATGTAAAAAACATGGCAATGTTTGTATTTTGAAATAATTGAATGTCTTTCTGTTTTCCGCTTGTACTAAATAGGTATCTATCACAGAAAACAGAGCAAGAACCTAAAGAATGTTGTCCCCTATTAGTAGCAGCCATTGATTTTGGAACTACGTATTCAGGATGGGCGTTCTCCTTTAAGAATGACTTCGACAAAGATCCAACAAAAGTGTGTGCCAAAAACTGGACAGGTGATCAGCTGGCCCCGGTTTCACAAAAAAACTTAAGTTTTTACTCATATTTTAACTCAAGTTATAACTTAAGTCTGATAAACGACTCAGCTGAGTGATTATGTTTGAGAGCGTTTCACAAAAAATCTTAAGTTATTGCTCAGTTGAGTGCAAACTTTCGACTCAAATATTTTAATATTCGTATTGATATAAGCTACAATTACGGTAACTCTTCCGAACTCGCGCGATAGAAGGAAGAAAACTTATAAAATCCGCGAATCGCTGTCATACATCGTTATCGGCTGCCCGATGGATAAAGTCGTACAAAAACGATCTGCCAACTGGGGCGAAGGGGAGCGATCGCTCGCAGTTGAGTTGATATTATGTAAATCGGACATTATTTTTGGAAAGTTTAGAGGTGCCTCTCAAGGGGCGAAAGAGAAAGAAAGGGCCTGGCAAGACATCGCCGACCAGTTGAATGCGTGAGTATACAGAGTAGACACAATTCTTTACTGAAAATTCAAGCTAGCTATTTCTGTAAAAGATGTATAAGATATACATTTGCAAATTTTAAAATTTTCACGAAACAACTAGATGAATCCTACTTGAGATCATATCGATCGAAATAGTTCCGGGACGACGGGAACAGCTTCAATCGTCTGTGGATTAGATATTATGGATGGTGACGTAATTTCCCGTGTACATTTTTCAACCGATAAACATGTGAAAAAGCATCAAAACATAATGTTCAGCGAGGAAATGTTTTATCGTGTGATTACATAGCACATAGTTTCCGTTTGTTGGAACTTCTTTGTCTCTTGAGGGGTTTGACTAAATGGGAGCTGTACTAGACGTATATGATATATATACTGAGATTATATAATTCGTGTAACCGTCAAAGCTTCTAACTGTCTAAGGACCAAAATAATGGAGGATAAATCACAATATATTCTTGTAAAATAACTGGTTTTATCGCTCGCACATATTGCAAGACTACTGAGACTGGTGTTTACAAAGAGGACAGTGATTTGAAATCGTCTAAAATTGCGGTCATTTTTTTCTCATTATTTTTAACTAAAAAGCAGTATATGAGCCGTTGCCATGAAAAAACCAAAACAGTATTGCTGTGATACAGACAGGAAGGATTCATGCTGTTTGCCAAAGATTTTCTAATGCAAAAGACTTGGAAAGACGAACATGATGTATTCTTGACCAGACTGTTGCCAGGGCTTCTAGATAATTTATTTGGCATATCAGTATTCATCAGATTTTTTGTGAATGAGTGTAAAATGGTTAAAATATGAAGGCGTGGCTAAGATTAGGTACAGTAATCCTCGCCTATCATTATAGGATTAATGGAAGTTCTGACCGTCGTATTCCTAGACAACCCTTTGAGGATAGACTAGGATTATTAAATTAAATTCAACTGTAAACTGTCGACAAGGAAATGTGCAGCCTCGCCCAGGACTCAACATCGGGCCTTTGGCTTACCGTGGCCAGCATGCCATTTCACGCACTGCAGTACGTGAATCACGCACAAAATAGCAAATGCCACGCATAAAACACGGTTGGGGGTACATGCACGCAGAGATTCGGAACCTAAGTTCAAGCTTGCAAATCGCTGTTATTTCATCGCGCATGCCAATGTGTGGTATGGTCTAAAACGCGAGATCCGGTCACGAACGTTATAATTTCGTTCCATTGCCGAATTATCGGCGTAATTGTCAGCTGTATAGAGGGGTTGTAAATGTTTAGGCGGTCGTAACACGGAGTGTGTGCAAAAAAAGAGATGGATTACGAAACGCAACAAAGGGTTTAGCTTTAATAAATCAGCAAAAGGTTAAACAGTATTGTATTTTTCCGATATTTAACTGCAATTTTGTGATACACATGCAATCTGTAATAGTTTGGGCATTTTATTATTGATGGACGAATTGATACCAGTCCTCCAGTTGGACTGTACGCTATTGCGGACGGGAATCGTTTCCGTTACGAAATGGGAATTACATGAATTGCTGAAAATTATTATATTTAGTATAATATAGGGAGGGGTCTTTTGATTCAGAATTCCTATTCTTAACTGGAAAAAACGTTTACATTTTCTAAAATTATTCTATCTGTTATACCCACCCACGAGAGTCTGTATGAAAAAAAAAAAAACCCCAAAAAAATGGTTAATATACAAATTTCAGTTAGTTAAAACAGTCAGGGGGGTAACTGTTTAAGTTATGTAACCTATTTCAGTGACTTTGTCCAGCATTTAACTGTCTGAGTTATAAAATAGTAGATACCCAGGTAAAAGTTATTAATAAAAAGCTTTTTGATGCTCTCACAAATTGACCCATCAAAGTGTAATTAGTACAAAAGGGTTTTAATCCAAATTCTCTTTTAGTCTGCTCATGGCCATGATGAGCATAATGGGATGTTAAGAGTTATATAACTTTAAAACCATTTGCGTAAGCCTTATCAGACTTGAGTAAAAACTTTAATGCAAGCTGGAAAGATAATAAAGACCAAGGATTCAGGGAAATTATTTGCATTAGTCACATTCAAAAAATAGGATTTGGCACAGGAGGGCTTGTAATATTTTATGATTAACTGAAACAAGTTAGGAAAGGACAAAAAGCAATAACTCAAATGGGTTATAAAGGTGATAACTTGAAAACAGTTACACCCCGATGTTTAAATAGGAAAATTTTCAGATTGCCATGTAGTGTTACCCCCAAATTTTGAAGTGTACCCTATTTGGCAAAAGGTTTCGAGGGGGCTCACCTGACCCTCAAACTTTTAAGAACTGGAGGGGGGCATTGCTGCGTGGCAACGCTCTAACCAATGACTACCGAGGCCACCGATACGAGAACCGCTCAACCCCTTCCCTTTATGCGAGACATTGGCACTCCGGGCCCAATGTCTGCCGAAGCTGTGAACCGAATCAGATGCCACCCAAGCCAAAACTGCTCGCCCACAGGGCTCCAGGTGAGCAGCCCGGACGAGCCCCCAAATGTAACAGTCGCAGAACAAGAAAAAAAATGGGCAGCCTCGAAATGACTCGAACTCGGACCTTTGGATTACCGTCCAATGCTCTACCAATGAGCTACCGAGGCACCCGATACGAGAACCGCTCACAGGAATTCATATTGTTTTATATTTGTGACGGACAATCTAAACGTCAAAAAATTGAAGACCAAAGTAATGATGTTAAATCACAGTACACAGTCATGTAAAGTTATTGGTTTTCATAGTTGTGAAACCACACGCTAAACGCTGAGAGTGTACAGTACATAAAAAGGTGTAAATACCAGAAAATTGAATTGATATTATTTGATAATTTTCAACGATAGATTAATGAGTGCATGAATCCCTCCGCGCCCCGCACTTCGATACATAGAGGAATTTGTTTGTTTAGTGAATATGGAAATATATTCTGCTCTGGAAGTGAGAAAAATTTCAAATATTTCACATGGCATGTAGTCAGGATGTAACCGGACCATCATCATCTTAACATCACCTGAAACCTCAGTTTTACATGACCTCATTTATGAACTTAGGTTGCTTGAATCGACAAGGGATGCCAACGGGGGCAATCAAGCGTTTATTGAAGGCCAGCTCTGTTTTATTGTCTTTATTTAGCACCTTTAAGGGACTCACTGAGTACATACTTCAGCTTTACAATTTTCGATTGCTTTTCTTCAAACCAATCTTATTTCAAAGCTCTGGGCAAAGGCATCATGTCTACGTACACCACTAGAGATGAAAAGAGAAAATGTTTGGAACATGTCAAAGCAGAGGTAAGCTAATTAAATTCATAAAAATTTTTGGCCGTCGAGGACTATCGGAATGACAGCTTATTGATAATTTTCCTATCCTCAAGACTCCATACTGAGTATTTTCATAATCACAACCAGTTGTGTGAATATGTTTTTAGCTCACCTGAGCATGACCAGGATGGAGTTTTTGTGATCACTCGAGGTCGGCGTCTGTCTGTCAACATTTAAGTTGTGTTATGCGATCAGCGTCTTTCTCAATGATATTCATGAAATTTCTGTCAGAATATACCTGATGAAATGTAGGCAAAGTGCGGAAGTGGGTCTTCTGGGTCAAAACTAGGTCTTAGGTCAATCAAAGAAAAAACCTTGGTTATGCAGTAGAGGCGGTATTTTTCGTTGATCTTCCTGAATTTTGATCATAAGATTACCTTGATAAATCTCTGCCAAGTTCGAAAATGGGTCATCTGGGGTCAAAAACTAGGTCACCTAGGTCAAATCAAAGAAAAACCTGTGTGAGTGCGATACAGCTGTATATTTCAACTTAATCTTCCATGAAATTTTGTCAGAATTGTGGCAATGATAAAATTAGGCAGTTGAAAATGGGTCTGTGGGATCAAAAACAGGTCACTAGGTCAAATAAAGCGAAAAACCTTGTGTATGTGATTAGCTGGTATTTTTCAATTGAGTCTTTCATGAATTTTGAGTCAGAAATGATTGCCTTAAGAAATCTAGGTCCAGATGAATATGGGTCATCTTTTGGGTCAAACAACATTTTGTATGCGATACAGGTGTATTTTCAATTGAGGTTTGATGAAATATGCGTCAGAATTAATTGCTAAATCAAATCTAGGTCAAGTTTCGAATTTAGCGTCATCTTGCTCAACAACTAGGTCCACTAGGTCATATGAAGAAAGTACTTGTTTAAACTTAACCGAGACCACATTTTTGGTCCAGTCTTAATGAAAATTGGTCAGGAATATTGTTTCCTTACATCACTAGGTCATAACATGTTTAAACCTGTTATGGTGTGTTCCGGTGTGCGCAACCCTAGGGCCATCTTGGCCCTTGTTGTATAAACCATTGAGAAAAATGAGAGGGGGGAGAACTTCAAGTTCTATTGTCAATTTACTTTCATTTTGAATTTACATTTTTGAAGACTTTTACCTGTAATACTAGGAGAATTAATTAAGATCACAATATAATGATTTTTTAGCTCCACTATTCGGAGGAATAGGGGAGGCTATACTACTCGCCCAGGGAGTGGGGGCGGCGGCCCGTCGTGGACCATTCTGGTTAAAGTTGTTTACTGTGTTACAGCAGAATTATGCCCTTCTTGTACTTATTAGTTTTTTTGCAATCTTTTGCGTTCTGGATTTTACTTTAATGACAATATGGATAAAAGACTTGAAAACTTAAGATGTATCTTTATCTCCATCATCTGCATGTGTGGTAACACATCACCATAACTCTGATTTTGTATTTTTGACCCCAAATGATGCCCCTTGTACACTTATTTTTTTTAACAACTTTCATTTTCTAGAATAACTTGGTGGACTATATAAGATAATGACTTGAAACTCAAAATATATCTTAACTCATCATCTGCATTGTTGTAAACAATCCTAAACTCTAAGTGTGTATTGATGGAATTATGCCACTGGTGTATCTCCTTTTATAGGAAGAGGTCTCTTTGCAGACAGTATATTCATTTACTGTCAAATCCCGAATAGTGGAAGGCCGCGTCTTACGACAGACAGCTCTTGTTTCATATAGGGCACATAATGTTAGATTATACATGACACTGGTAAAAATGTATTTTAGTTGTTTGCATTATGGGTGTTGCCATTTATTATGTTGTTTGGATGAAGAGTGGAATATTAAAAAATGATAATAGTAATGGCAAATGAAGTAAAAGTCATAAAAAGTTATTGCAATTAAAAAATGCAGTGAACCAATGGACACCAAAGATGTTTTTACTTAAGGATTGCATTGGCCGAAATTATTGTTCATGTATTAGGCATTGGATGGAACCTTTCACCTTGATTTAAGTCAAGTTAACTTTACATTTAAAATATGCTAATAATATTACCTAATTATTATTTCATCTTCATTTGTAGCAAAAGAAAAGTATGACAATAACAAAAAGATTGGGGGTGGTCCAGCATTAGCCTAAGCCCACAGAAGGAGCTTGTTATAAACCACTTATGATGAACAACAAGTCTCAATGACTGGGCTGGAGGGTGGGGTAGACTCCCCTTATGCCGGGAGTTTAATATTGTAATAGTTTTCAGTCTTAACACTTATATGGGAATATGAACACTCACTACTTGTAGTCTTTTAAAATCAGGATTAACAGGTTGTGTTTATTAACAGAACGGGCCAATGTATTATATTTTTGAAATATTACAAATCGTAAAACATACAGCTAAAATCGTATAAATGCATAATCTCAGTTGCAAAAAAAAAAAACTAGAAGGTCTTAATAAATCCAAGTGATACTGCATGCATTTGATTGTAAGACTTAAGGTGTATCTTTATTTGGACAATTAAATGTATCTACGTAGTAAATACATTAAGGAGTATTTCTGCATGGGAGTTTTGAAGTGGATTATGTAAAATTAATAAGACAGAACTATTTCATTGAAACATCGACAATGGTTCTGTTTTAAGTCGGATGATGTTAATGCCAAGTAGTTTTTCTATAACACACCTTGAGTTCAGGTGTCTGTCCTTGCTGTACAAACTTCTCATCATTGACATTGGTTAACTAAATATCAGCATATTTATGGTCTGGTGTGCTTTTGACTAAATAGATGCATGTATAAAAAGAGGTAACAACATAAAATATTACATACTACAAACAAGTATGTCTTACATTATGTATTCGGACACCATTTCAATTTAACTGAATCATAATTTACACTTGTATTCATTCAGCCTCTCAACAAATCAGTTTACACAGCTGCTTCCACAAAGTAAACAGTGATGCTGCAAACAAGGGGAAACAACAGGATAACATTTCAGGAAGTGGTTGCAGGTGATAAACGTAATTGACAGGTAATGCAACTGAACTACTCATGCGAAATGCATTTAACATTTAAGTGGTAATGGCAGAGATTAAATAACTCATACTATTGCTTTGAAAATTATACGTCCAATAGGTATGGCGTCATTATACAGCAATATGTGGCACTCCCAAGTCATGTGACATGGTATGTCAGTTCCAGGCTGCTCAAACATTTGTATTATTTCATTTCAATCATGTTGTTAAGAGGCTAAATCTCCCCGATTTGTGACATGGAATATTTCATACTGAAGCAGACACATACCAAATTCGCTGGAAATGAAAAGCTTACTCCTTATAGATGGATTATACAAATCTTCACTACCACTATATTTGTAAATAAGTTACTAAAAAAATCCAAAAATTATTGCGAATGTGGTCGCACATTAGTTGTGATTGTTGGCACTGGATTAAAGGTTGTGCGAGAATCTTTAGACCTATGAAGAAAGCGATCCAGGTTGAACGTATTGATGTTATTATGATGCTTATTATCCCCTGCCGAGGCCAACAAGATATTGTTCGGCATGTCTTTCAGTCAGTCCCGGAGCCATATCTAGGGAAGTGTTTTGGAATGATTAGATAAAACTCATAAAACAGGACACCATGATGGGAAAAAAAATGCCTGTAAAGTTTAATCAGATTGCTTAGAACACCAGAGTTTACTTAGAAGTTCTAGTATGAACGATATTAGGTAATTGAATATGTCTATTCTGCTTCCTAAATGTGACATTTGACTAGAACTATGCAACTTGTATTGAATTTATATCACCATTATATGGTAGTGACCACGTAATTTCGTCAGGATCTTTGTAACTTCATAGTTACTGCCGTTAATGTTAAAAAGTCCACATATTTGTAACTATAACAAAACAAACCAATTGACAGAATTTCATCAACTATTCATTCATTTTCCAGGACAAGCTATTGTCAACATGTGAAGGATTGTAAAATCATTACTTTATGCTGGAGATAATACTTTGCCATTCCTCAAACATCAACAATTCGGCGGGGGATCCCAATTCATTTAAATTTGATGTTTCAGTAATTAACACTACGCGGTTGACAGACCCATATTGATTGCCACAGGTGATGCTTGTACAGAAACTCAGAGGCAATGGTAAATGGGTATACAGATTAATCATTTTCAACTCTCTATTCGAAAGAATAGTAGAGCTATCTTACTCACCACGCGACGGCATCACACCTTGGTTAAAGTTTTTGTGCAAGTACGCATTTTGACAATGTCTGTTGAGATTAAAGCTTGAAATTTCACAGACTTGTGACCTCACATGTCAACTTTAAGCAAAGAGTTCATAACTCTTGTCAAACTATTTTGGCTGAATTATAACCCTTTGTGACTTGGATATTGCTAAAAAATTGACAAGTCCATGTTTTTTTCAAGCCCCCCCAAAGCGACATAGTATGTTATACCCCCGGTGTCCGGTCCATCAGGTCCGTTTGCAATTTCGTGACGTATGTAACTCTTGAAACCCGTGAGGATTTCGAAAACAAACTGGGCAAATTTTCACCACATCCAGACGACGTGCAAGCACTGTTTGGATGGCTGGCATCAAGGTCACATTAGGAAGTCAAAGTTTCAGCTGCCATGTTTCTTCCAAAACCAATATTTTTAAGGTGATATTGCTGAAGATACCCGATTTTTAGCTCGACTATTCATAGAATAGTAGAGCTATTGGACTCACCCAGGCGTCGGCGTCCGCGTCCGGTGGTCAGGCGTCCGCGTCCCGATTTGGTTTAGGTTTTGATGTAAGCTGGTTCTCGGAACCACTTGTGGGATGGATGAAATTCACACCTTATTAACTGTGATAACGGACTACACTGCACAGGTCCAAACTCTGTTTTGCCTTTGTTTACAAAATTATGCCCCCTTTTCGCACTTTAGAAAATCTTGTAAGGATTTGTATGTAGCTGGTCTCTCATAACCACCTAGCGAGGAACGGATTGAATTTGAAACTTCACCACTTATTCACTGTGATAAACTACCGACATGGCACAGGTTCCATAAACTCTATTTTGCTTTTTACAAAAATTATGTACCTTTTTCGAACTTCTTAAGAAATTCTTGGTAGGTTTGTATGTAGTAAGCTGGTATCTCAGTAACGACTTGTGGAATGGCATTTAAAACTTTACACAAATACTAACATGTGATAAACTGACCTACATTGCACAGGTTCCTTAACTATGTTCTGTTTGCTTTTGATGAAATTATGCCCCTTTATCGACTTAGAAATAGAAATTCTTGGTTAAGGTTTTGAAGTAGCTGTTATCTCAGTACACACTATAGGAATGGATTGAAAACTTCACACTCTTGTTCACTGTCTGATCTGACATGCACTGTATAGGTTCCATAAACTCTACTTGCAATTTTTCAAAAATTATGCCCCTTTTTCGACTTACTTAAAAGTTTTTTTTGTTAAGGTTTCTGTATGTAACTGGTATTTCCATTATCCACTTAAGGGAAAGGATTGATACTCACGCACTTGTTCACTTTATGCGCTGATAAAGCACTTTGAAGGTTCCATAAACCTTTTCCCATTTTTAACACAGTATGCCCCTTTTTCGATTTGTATTCATTCAATTGACATAGGCTGTTGAAAGTCGGCGCTTGCTGTCCTCCGACAGCTCGTGTGGAGGCAAAACACGTTCTCTTTACCCTATACTTCAATTCATTATTAAATATACTGAGTGTCTGTCAACAGACAGGTCTTAATTAATTAATGTTAAATTGTGGCAATTTATGCTACAAAATGGCAGGAAGTATTTGTTGCAAAAATTCTCTGTTTGTCTGTCTGTTGGCACTTGGTCCAGAGGATAACTGAAAAATATTGAAGCTACCAGTTCTAACTATAAAATGATTAGACTCATGGAAAGGAAGTGTGGTAATTGTTTGTAACAAGCAAACCAAATCAAATGTGGTCAATTTTGAGCTCAAACTGAGCGAAGGTTATGGTGATTTTTGTGACTGCTCAGTGTACCCCGTCATCGTGTGTTGTTTGTCCGTTAACATTTTATAAAAAAAAACTTTTTTATTCTATAACAACCACTGGGCAGATTACATTAAATTTGCAGGAATATTAAGATTCTTTCACTGGGTATAGGTTGCAGATGGGAATTTCCGGCCCTCGAGGGTAACTGTTTAGGCGGTAAACGAGGTGCATTGTTTGATTTAGATTAAGGTGCGGTTGAATTGACACCTATTTTTATTTGTTTACAGAAACTGGACGACGAAAACATTCCTATATTTAGTAATACAAAAAAAAATAAAAACATGAAAAAAAGAAACAAGATGGACAAGGAAGACGATTTATGCACTGGAGAAAAGAAACGAATATGCCCCCAAAAAATTGATTTCTGGAACAAAGAAAGCCTCAAGAACACGAATTGTTTCACTTCAGGAAAAGCATTTTTATAAGCAGCTGGAGAATACACAGCAATGAAAATTTATATGCCTGTTGTACAGGAATTAAATGTAAGATTCTTCACTGGTTTTATGTGCCCAGATTGGAATATTCTCTCTTGCGGTAAATGTTTTTTTATGCAGGATGAGGGACTTGCCAATTAACTTGTAACCACTATCTGATATCTGAAATCTTGTAGCACCCACCCAAAAACCAGTGTTAGAATCTAATTGTTTTGCCTTGCCCGTCTTGTCCTTTCCATCGGTCTGTCTGTTGGACATTAAGCTTTCCAGCGTTCACAGTCAAAAAACTGATGGACCAGATTTCAACGAAACTTCATAGGAATGATCACTACCATGCCTGTGTGCATATCGCCGTTATGTTCCGCTTTTTCTGCCAAAAAGGGCCACCAGAGCTAAAAACCAAAAAAAACGGCTTTCACATTTAAACTGCTGGCTGGATTTTGACAAAAGATTCACAGGAGTGATCAGGACCAGCTAGTTGAGCATAGTTGCCGAAATTGTCCCACTTGCTGCATAAAATGGCCGCCGAGCTTAAGGTTATACATAGGGGGAGACGAAAAAAAAAAAACCTAGTTTTAATTTATTTTAGCTTGAGTGTGATGAAAGCTTTAAGCTTATTGGAACCACTCTCGAGTTGCCTGAACTCCTTAAAAAAACCACCACTGTGTCTTATATGGAGAAGTCATGAATTCATTACGACCTCTGGATGAGCGTAGAGGATTTAGGAAGCTCTAGGTCATGTGGGGTCAAAAAATAGGTCACCGGTCAAGGTCAAAAGGAAAAGCTTGTTATCACTCTAGAGGCCACAGTTGGACCCATCTTTATGAAAACTTGTCAAGAATGTTTGGTCTTGATGATCTCTAGGAGTCTATGGCACATAATGGGCCTCTTCTTATATTATATTATAGTATTTTTATCATATTGAAAGCTTGTGAATCATCAAGTGTGATGACTCTGGCAGTCCTTATTCAGAAACATATTTTATGTACTCCAGCATTCGTTGGCTGTCAATTGTTGTATATTGTTTGTCTTTATGATTTTAGGGGGTTTCAGTTTTCTACTGGCGTCACACCATAGATTGTGTAATCATCTATTAAAAAACAATACAAACGGTAAACTATCAGAGATTTGTGCATTTGATTTTCTATTTACTTATATCCAACTACAGGTATGGATTGTAACAAAGTTATTTCTTTTAAATTTAATCTGCATAGTAATGTAATTTGGTCTACTAAAAACTACTGTTTAAGCTTTAACAAATCTGTCAGGTTGTTGGTTAGTAGAAATGATAATTGGAAAGAAAAAGAACTTATTGTCACATAAAAGCCAACAGACCAAATAGAATCTAAACATCTCGCCATAATCATAAGTTAACAAACTCTAAGGGACGTATATTTTTTCTTTATAAAACCAAAAATACAACAAAATAATTATAGCAAAATATTGTTTAACACTAATGTCACTAGGCGGTTAATGTATGTGTAATAATTCCCAAGGGCAGAGCCGCAAGTGAAATATTTGTACGAGTATCACCGCTCAATGACCTAAAGTAGTATTAAAACATGGTGTTGTATAAGTCATTTTGATTTTAATAAGCATTAATCTAAAAACAGTAGTAGATAATTTAAAAGCATTCCTTCTTGAGTAACACAGAAACTATGAGTTCAACACACATAATATGACATCATTCTAGGTAAGAATGTTTAACAGAGAAAAGAATATCAGAATAATGTTTAAAATGTGTGTCAAAGACTTCTGCCAACTCTTAAATGGAAGAGCACTTGAAAATACTCAATAGCTGTTAATATCATGATAAAAAGCTTTTTTTACTTCTCGATTGGAAGTTCACGTACAGAATTTCCGACAAATATCTTTAAAAAAATAAATTCATGTATAATTAGTTTATGCCATTAACATGTAAAAATATGATTTCTCTAAATTTGTTCCACCATTGGCCAAACGTTTACTTGTTATGCAACCTTAAGACATGATTTTGACTTGTGTCCAGTTTTGATTAGCTCACATGAGCACGAAGTGCTCAAAGGTGAGCTTTGTGATCACCCCTATGTCCGTCGTCCGTCATCATAATCCATTGACTGTTAACGATTCTGAGGTCACAATTTTGGCCCAATCTTAATGAAACTGTTCAGAATGTACCCTAAATAAAATCTTGGAAAAGTTTTGATTGGATTATCTTGGGCAAAAACTAGGTCACAAGGTCAAATCAAAGAAAAAGTTTGTTAAAATTCTAGAGGTCAAAATTTTGGCATTATCTTAATGAAACTGGTCAGGAATGTACCCTCAATACAAATCTGGATAATGTTGATATGGGTCATCTGGAGTAAAACTAGGTCACCAGGTCAAATCAAAGGAAAAGTTTTTAACACGTAAGGCCACATTTATGACTGTACTTCATGAAACTTGGTTCAGAATGGGAATCTGATGATTCTTAAGATCTGGTTGAATCTGGGTCAAGTAGGATTCAAAAATAGGTCCACCAGGTCAAATCAAAGGGAAAATCTAGTTAACACGTAGAGGCCCCCATTTATGGACCAATCTTAAGAAACGTGGTAGATGTTTAATCTGATCTTAGTCAACTAGGTCAGGTGAGCGATTACAAGGCCTTAGTTAGCCCTAGTGTTAAATATTTGTCGATTTAGTCTAATGTGATTCATCAAATGTGATATGTCTATTTGTGAAGAACAAACCAACATTTGCCTGTATAGACATGTTCGAACACTGTTATATTTAATGTGTATTACATGTTATACGGCAGACTATGAGTTTATACATGTTTCCCACACGTTACCAAAGTTATAAATGTTTACTAAACTTTAACGTTTTTGATATACGTTACGGTTATGAAATTAAATACAATGTTGGTCATTAAAGAACATTAATGATTTGGAATCTCTATATTTTTCTTGAGGGTGTATTTTTCTGCCAATTCTAACACGATCCGATTCATTTTCCTAGCTAAACAAAGAGCTGGAAGCAGTGATGTACACAACAATTCATTTTTCTGGACATCACAATTCTACGGTATAGCATCAAAAGTCATAGGGATGCTGAAAAGAAACCAATTGAAAAACGTGCAATATTTAATGAATGTTGTCAAGGATATATACTTTCAAATTCTGGGTAACGTGTAGAATCGAAATATATATCTCATTAGGTCATTGCTCTGAATAACATTCATTGTTGTCGTCAGGTGGTATTATTAATCACCTTGGGCTGCGCCTGTGATATAAATCCTTCGAATCTGAACTCCAAAACAATGATTAAATTCAGCGATATCAACTCAATAAGATGTAATGTCGTATTCTTTTTGTTGAAATGTCTCACAGTTAGCGCACAGAACTGAAAGGTTTCCTAGGTGCTACCAGTGTAGGTGAAAAATGTCTGCCATCGGTTGACTAAACATTACAGACATCTCATCGACTATCCAGAATTACACCAAATTTGAAACTTAGCTTTAAAGTAATGTACTCTCTCAATAAGGTTTGACTTAATAATTTTATGGGCAGGTAGAGGAAAAATGACTGTAAATTAAAATGATGACTTTTATGAATGGCTTTGTGGGCGTTATTATCTAACCTGTCTTGTAGCATTTATTTTAAGTCCTTATAGCAAATGATATGATGTTGATGCTTTGCGTTATGAGCAGTTTAATTAGTATAGAATCCCTTGGATGACTCATTGAAGGACTGCTTGCAGGATTTCATCAAAACTGTGGCATCATTGCAACGTTTTTTCTGCGGAGTTCAAAATTTGGAGCAATTTGTGGGGTTACGCAAAAATAACAGTTCAATGTAAGCTTCTGTTATGACTACTTATGGAGTTTTATCAAACACAGTAAGCAGCTACGTTTTTAACATATTTAGCTATATGATTTTTGTTTTGAAAAAAAAAGATGATATTGTTCATCACCTGACGAAGTCTGCGTGCTTAGTTTAAGTGATATGTTAGGTCAGCTTTTAATCCTAAACTATCATGAGCTAGTGACTTTGAACTCATCACGTGTCACTATCCAAGTAGTTGACCCATGTACAGCAAGAAAACATAACGCCACTCTTGCTTTTGCAGAATTATGGCCTTGTGGACTAGAAAAGATCAGATGTCTTGGTTAAAGTTTTATGTTAGGTAAACATTTCCCTAAACTATCAAAGCTATTGCCTTGAAATTGCAACAGTTGGTACAATAATAAGCTGACCCTTTTACAGCAAGAAACATAGCTCCATCCTGCTTTTTGAACCCTTTACAGTAAGACACATAGATCCATCCTGCTTTTTGTAAAGAAGTTATGACCCGTCTCATAGGGACACTTCGAAAACCATGGGTAGGACAATATTTCTATTTTATATACAAGAAAATCAGATGAGCGTCCAGCACCCGCCTGCGGTGCTCTTGTATCTGTCAATCGGGTTAAAAGACTTTCAATAATGTTGTGCCATCAAAATTAAATGTGTATTAAAAATAAACAATTACGAGGGATCGGATATAATCAAATAAGGACACTGGGAATCTATCGTTAAACTAAAGGCCTGTTTTGGCATGTACATAGGTACCCAACATAAATGTCAAATTCTTTCTAGCATGAAGACCTAAACCTGCATGCCAATGTTAAAAATTGAAGCACAGACAACATGCCTAATTACTTAAAATTAAATAAATTTGATAGATATGTGATGTGTTTTGTTATAAGGATAAAAAAAGTGTTTGTTTTCAGTATACAAACCTACACAATCTAAAGTATTTTGGCCTTGGAGAATAATTTTTTCAATTTCGAAAAAAAAGATGCAAAACTGCTCTTTGTAGCTTTTAAACATGGTCAGTGATGTTAAAATTCAACATTATGCTCAAAAAGGCATAACCTTATTTGTATTCATTTTTGAACAAAAAATTACTTCAGAAAAGTCTCCCTTAATAAAAAAATTAACATAAAAAATTCCTACCTATCCTACCATTAATTTTTTAGCATGTTACGGAAGCAAACGGGTTTTTTAGGCCTAAGCAAAAAATGTGTTTGCCATGCACAATTACCCATCCCTAAGGGCCCAGCAGGTGGTTATGTCGACTTAAGCTTCGGGCGGCTCAAAAGGTCGTCTACCATTCTTTCTAAAAATATCTCTCTTCCATCCCAAAGTTATGTAAACAAAACCCACAAGCACAGTAACTTGAGGCGCACTCGTAGTTTCCGTCTGAGGCCATATGATAGGCAAGGGAACCTTCTTTTCAACACACCAAAAGTCTGTTCAATAAGACGTTGTTTTTGTTATGCTATATTTGTATCTGGAAAGAAACATGGAAGAAAATTTAACAAAAAATTTTCCACAATAATGTTCAAAGAAACAAACCGAAATTATGGAATTCTTAAATATGAATTTTATTTAGTAACAAGCTCATGAGTGGTGGTTGAAATAAGTAGCTGCAGGTGTAGGAATCACAGGATACAAAAAAAGTGTTTCTTGGAAACTCCACTTAATTCATCTCACATCTGACAGCCTTAAACACAGGTCAGCGGACAACAAGATACATCATAAAGCATCAAGGATCTATATACTGTTCTCCTACAGTTTTGTTCAGTGGAAAATCTACAGTCAGAACCACAAAAATAAAATTAGTAAATGTTTGTGAATGAAATAAAAAAGAATTGTACTATATTTTTTTAAAAACATTCAACGAAATAGAAGAGATGATATACATGCCCAACTTACCTCGCTTGAGCGGCGGTTTGTGTGTTAGTAAGGGCGTCATCCAGGTATGGCGACATGGATACCCTGGAGTCGCCAAGTAGAAGCCCGTTTATCCTCCCTTAAATGATTGTTTTGATAAAAAAAAATTAAAAAAAATATATTTTCAGTTGGCAAAAAAATATTAGAGGAAAGTGAAAGTTAAAGATCATAATGTTTATACTAGGACATTGGTAAATGCACCATGCACGTTCATTGTTTTCAATATTTTACGTTCATTTCAGTAAAATAATCCATTTAAAATCTTGTTCTTACCATTCTCAAATTTCCTGACGTTCAGATTCCCTAAACAAATACGGCTGTCGTGAAACACTTCCAGGCCACTTTTGCCACCACGTTAGTAATTCGGTGAATCTAGCATCACAAACCATCTGAAATTTGATAAATGTAACATTGAAACAAGATTAATTGGTTTGGACATGAACATAATAACAGAGAAACATTCCATTCAGCCTCATGTTTGTTAAGAGATGTGTGTCTGTACTGTAGAACTGGTATGGGGAAAGGACCGTAGAATGTTAGAAAGGTAATGGGGGCAAAAATTTTTATACAAAATGAGAAATTGACTTCATATGAAGTTTAGAAATATTTGTTGCGGTTTATTATTGTACTCATAAGAGGGAAGGAAAAATCTATAGAAATGTAAACATATTAAAAATGACATTGGACATGTATCTCCATTTATCTAACGTACCTTGTACAATAATTGAATGCGAACTGTTACGGTTCACCAAAGTCAGTTTCATTTTCTTTTGGACCCTTTATCTTAATTTGTTCTGGTACCATCAATGATGCAATAACTTGGAAACCCTGAAAATGTGAGAGAAATAATGATGTTATTAACATGTTCATTTTCACCAACATTTTTGTATTTGCTATTGTAATCCCCTTTTACTATCAGTTCTCGTAAATAATGTAACTTCAGTTTTTTGAAGTTTTATTGAATAATCACAACATTGAATACATGATATCTATAACTGTGCCTGCCTTTATATGTGACAAGTAATGCAGAGCTCCTTATTAACTCAACTGAGCAATGCTCATTTGATAATTGTTTTTTTTGGGATGCTCAATGTCAGGCCGTCTTTCTGGTTGTCTGATCTATCAATTTACCGTGCTTTTTCAAAGAGGCTGTATTTTCAGTTAATTATATAAGTTAGTCTGGAATGGTATGATGCTTGATGCAATCTATGTCGGTTGAAAAAAATGAGTTCCTCTGGGGAATAATTATAAAATAGGTAAATAAAAAACACAGGTTTATTCCAAAATAGGACTGCCATTACTGTAAAATCATTAATTTCGGTGGGCATTGAAATTTCGTGAGTTTTGCGTCAAAATGGCTATTTCATGGGATATGAATTCGGGATTTCAATTTGGCAACATAAAAGAATGGGAATTTTATTTGGTCGTTGGCATTAAATTTCAGGATTGAACAACCACGAAATCCACGAAAATTAGGCCCCCATGACTATAATGATCACAGTATTTCACTGAATCTAATGAAATCCATCATAATGTTTTCTTAATGAAAAAGCAGTGTCAAGTTCAAGCAGAAGTTATTGTAGGATACAAAACAAGGTCACCCAGTTAAATGAAAGGAAACCTTTGCATGCCATAGGGATTGCATTTGATGAGAATATTTATAACATTAGTAAGAAAGTTATGATCTATAATCTATGTCCAAGTTCGAATCTTGGTAACAAGGTCATTATATCAAAGACAGAGCAAACCCTTTTGTATACAGTAGGGACTGGAATTTAAAGGGGAATTAATGATATATTTTCACACAATGCTGGATGAAAATTATTTCAGGATTTGATAGGTTTTTTTCCCCCATGTTGGCTGGTCAACAAAAAAAGATCACTAGTCATATCAAAGAGCAACCTTGTGTATGCCCTAGGGGCTCCAGTGTCGGAGCATCTTCATGAAATGAACTTGAAATGTGTGTATTTATGTAAGCTTGGGGTGAGTTCATACATGGGTCATTTTGGTTGGTAATACAGGTCACATGGTCAAATCAAAGAAATACATGGGATAGCATTTTAAGCAGGATATTCATTAAATTGATCAAGCTGTTCTCAAGTGTAAAGTAAATGACCTTAAACCATTTGATTCTCTTTGTTTTTAGCTTCTATTAAGTATGTAGATTGCCCCCTACTCATTTCAATCATCGGTGTCCTTCACATCCACAAAAGTGGTTAAAGTTTCGTGCTTGTATCGCATCTCTTTGATTTCTGATTACTTCTTTCTATACTAAGAATGGTTATTCCTAATAAAATAACACTCATATGGCACCAGACAGTCACTACTACACCAAAAATTTGTGAAGTGTCCCCCCCCCACCAAACCATTTACTTTGATGCACTTTCACTTTATCTCAAATAATCCAAATGAGTTTGATTAAAACTTAAAGTAAATGTTCAGCATATAATAACTAGCCATCACACTGACCACAATGCATAGACTCTTGCGCGTCTTTCATGAATTGTCCCCCTTTTACTTAGAGTAACAGTTGAAGTTATGAAGATCTTCCACTTCAATTCTAAGTGCCCATTATAAATGGATTATGATTGCAAACTGGACAAAGTTGTTCCCAAATTATCAACTACATTTTATGACACAAAGTTGGGTACATAACTCTGGAACAAATTTTGCATGACATTATACCCTTTTTTATTGGAATTTAGGTGAATTCTGATTGCATTTTCACCAATGTTAGTTGTATTTACTAATTGGATTGATTCAAACTTTTGGAAGTAGTTATTCCACATTATATGACAATAGAACATTTAACTCTTGCACCAATATTTATAATTATGCCCTTTTGCTTAGAAATTATACATATAAAGTGTTCTGCCAAGCTTTATATTGCTTTTACTTACTGTTTTAAACATAGACTCTCGCTGTTGTCCAGGTATTCATCACCTTTGGACTCATCTAATGTTCCAGAGGATACTATAGTTTCCTAAGATGGGCCCATTTTCACTGTCGAAAATCTAAATAGTCGAGCGCTCTGACTCCTTTGATAGCTCGTGTTAAATCAGTGAGCAAGGCAAAAAGCTGAGATACCACCAGAGAAGTTTACAAAACAACATCCAGTTTATCAGATTTTTAGCTCACCCAAGCAAGGCTCATGGTGAGCTTTTGTGACCGCCTCAAGTGTCGTCATGTGTCGTGTGTCGTCAACATTTCTCAAAAATATTCTTGAAAACCACTGGGAAAGAATACACCAAACATCACAGGAATGATCCTTGGTTGCCCCCTTTCAAATTTGTTCAAAGAATTGAACCGTGCAGATTTGAGTGCCATGCAAAACATGCATGGAAAAGCCTTTAAAAATCTTCGTGTCCAAAACCCTAGGCATAGAGGCCGGATATGACATCCATCTAATGGTCCTCTGTGCAAAATTGTTCACTAAGTGACCCTGGGTTGAAAAGAGCCTGCCATGGCTGGTCCTAGTTATTAGAAGTATAGGAAAATCTTTAAAAATCTTCTCGTCTGAAACTGCAGGCCTAGGTTTGATATTTGGTAAGTGGCATTACCCGGGTTCTCTACTGAAAATTGTTCAAAGTATTTGCTCCTGGGGTTGAAAAGATGCCCTGTCCTGGGGGTCCCAAGTTTTACATAGACTTTATATAGAAACATTTTAAAAATCTTCTTGTTTGAAGTTCAAAGGCCCTAGGCTTTGATACTTTGAGTATGTAACAACTATGTAGTGGAACTCTAACAAGATGTTCAAATTATGCCCAGGGGGAAAAAAGGCCCAGCCCTGGGGGCAATTGTTATAGAGTTATATAGGACTCAATACTTTAAAAAATTTCAGATCATATTTTCTAGACTGCTTAATTATAATTACTGATGACCCCAAGTGATTAGAGTTCACTGACTATTGGACCTTGACTACTGACCTAATTCTGGGTTTTAAGGATACAGGCCTTAAAATTGGAGAACGTGTTACAGTTTTGCACCCACTGACCTTTAAACTGATTTCAGTGACATGAATATGACCTACTGACCTACTTGATAATATTTTAGCTTAAGTTTGCCATTTTAACCATGTGGCTCATATAACTCAGGTGAGCGATTCAGGGTCTCATGGACGCTCTGTAACTAAATTCACATACTTATGTAGTGGGTGGGGCGGATAGTCGTGGTTTGCACACTGGCCTTCCAATCCTGAGGTTGGTCGATCCCCGACAGCTATCGGGCATTTTCAGAAAGAAACGTTTTCAGTGTTTCCACCAACTAAGGTTGTACTGGCCAGGAACCCAGGAATCTTGCGTGGTCAGTGCTATACACTGGCACGTTAAACAACCATGGATGTCATTAGCATGAGCTAGGCCCTAAGTTAGCCGGACAAGCCTTGTATCTGATTTCTGATATCTCTGTCATGGGGGTTTTGTTCATCGTCCCTCTGGCAGATCGATCTGTGTCTGTACTAGTAGAGGATGAATTATGCGCCTGTGTGGCGGCATTTGAAACTTATGTAAAGCGCCTCTTGAACGTGTGAAATGATCATGAAAAGGGCGCTATAAAATTGGTATATTAATCATAATAATAGTTGTATAATTGTAACAAGATTGATCTAGATATTACTGGTTCCTTAGAAAAGAAATATGTCTATCACGAGGAGTAGGTACTTACATTATTGTGTAAAACGTTTTGCTTATTTCAAAAATAATTTCATTCACATTACACCCTTGTGGGACCTTCTAACAAAATATAACAATAATGTTCATAGTATTCAGGTAGTGCAGTGTATCCTCCTATCTGTTAGTTTCATTTAACAACATCTTGAAACCAATGAATGTATTTGATGAGACTGTACACAACTGAAATCTTCGTGGCCGCTTTCAAAGTCAAGCCCAAGCGCTCTAAACGGTGTGCAAATTGAAACCGGTTGTCTAATGTATGATT
>NW_026459946.1:0-38963 GCF_021730395.1 Mercenaria mercenaria
GATCAATAGTGTACTAGTCTACCTA
The DNA here is from genome assembly GCF_021730395.1 of Mercenaria mercenaria. Taxonomy (NCBI): domain Eukaryota; kingdom Metazoa; phylum Mollusca; class Bivalvia; order Venerida; family Veneridae; genus Mercenaria; species Mercenaria mercenaria. The sequence goes on from NW_026459946.1 coordinate 26, forward strand.
TGCAACACTGTGCTTCTCCACCATAGTAACGTATTTGGTCACATTAAGTAATCACATTAAAGCTTGTATTATTATTGTTGTACTGACTCCTCCAAACTACAAATGTAAAGCGGATATATCTACTTACACATCTACATATGAAGAGCCAAAACATAAGATACTGGCTTAATATACAGCCGAACTTCGTTCGCTCAAACTCTTCGGGACCAGCAATTTGTTTCGAGGTATCGGTAGTTCGGACCAATGAGCTTTTCATGTAATTCATGTAGTTCTAGAAACCGTACAGCGAGAGCTGTATAAACAATGTTATTTTAGGTCCTTTTTACATGTGTTTCCCCGAAATGGTATTTGGCACTTTTGGGTCATTATACCAAAAAATGTACCTGCTTACTCGGCTAGTGACGTGTGTATAACATTCGTTGTAACCTCCTTCAAATTAAAACAGAAAAATTAATGGTACACATAGTTCAAGTATAAATCGTACTGAATGATAACAACTTTTTATTTCTCGCAAGTTGTAATTGTATACAACGTATACACAATTCACTTTAACATATAAATGATCAGAAATCGACGTAACGAAATATTTTACATGATTTTACTCAGACTGATCTTTACATTCAAACATGTTTACGCTGTGCCGTGGTTGTGCATGTGTTTCAAGTACGATGATAAAAGCTACTTTACTTCTTGAAAAGTATTTTTGTAAACAACATGTATGTAATAATCAATACACATTTTTTAGCACATAAATCATAAGAAATCGAGTAAACGAAATATTTTTCATAATTTTGATAAGACTGATCTGTTCATCTAAACAGTATTACGCTGTGCTGTGGTTTATCATGCACAGTGATAGTGATATGTTTACCTGCACGTTTTTATGAATTTTTATATGTGACACATTTTAGACAGTTCATGTTCACAATTAGACATGTTCTCAAAAACGAAGGTTTATAGATAAAACGTGAAACCCAGTGGTTATATGCAAGAACAGGTAGACATCTTATTCTCGGATACATCTTAAAGTAATAATTGACACAATAGACCTTAATTTTTAAGTAGGTATTAATTTAAGTGTTCGTTGGCTACAAACAATAATTATCGTTCATGATAAAATACACAACAGTGAACATAGATCAAGTCATTAAAACAAAATAGATCAAATAACTAGTGCAAACAAAAGTTACCTTTAAAGGCACTCGCTACAGTTTTTCCGTACGGGTCGATATTTACCCCAACACCGTGCCAATTTGGATCGATGTAGCTCACTGCAGATTTAGACTTGGTTGTTGGACTTCTGCGCATGCCCGGAAGTGATTATCTAATGTCGCGTACGGCAAAAATTCTCAAATTATTGTATGTTCGCATGCATTTAATGTACACAATGTATAAGATACTGACTAAAGGTTAGGGTTAGTATCACCATGGTTACAAAATATATACATTTAAAGTACTTTTAGTTCAAATTGCTTCAGTCCGACATATACTGGAGTCTGTTATTTATACCAGCGATCAAACTCTGAATTGAGTTACAGCTGTTTCTAATCCCGTACCGTACCCGTACCGTACATTCGTAAACTATAGGTTTAGTTAAAAAAAAGGCAGAAACTTTCATCGTTCTATGCCATCAAAATGCTTCAGAAACACATTAAAATCCGCTTATTAAGAAATCTACCGTTTGATAATTTTATATATATATTTCTAAGTCATTTGCTCAAACACTGAAATAGTATTTCGTACCAACCTGCGTTGTATAAATGCCCGCCACACCCCACCTCGTTGTAATTTGATTTAAGCGAAATCTAATATGGTGACCTATCAATTTTCTTTTTGTTTTAGATTAGGTAGACATATCCAAAGGTATGTGCAGAGTTTGATTAAATTCTATTATGTGAAACTCGATAAAATAGCAGAAGTACCAACTTAAAACTGACAAAAATATGCAAAAATAGCCCTTGGGTCTGCTGAACAAGTATTCCCTTCTTTACAAAATCATGTTCTTTTGATTTCTCTGAGCATGTTTCAAATAGATATATTGTTTTCCGTTTTAAAAATGCTTAGATAATAAAATTTATGCTGATTATTGTACTTTACTGAAAGATATTTTAGGATTACAGAAATTTTGAAAAAAATGTTTAAAATAGCACCATATCTAGGGGCAAATTAAATTGAAACAAAGCTGGTGGCCTAGTATTTTTATTCCATTTTTCAATACATCATAACATGATCTTTTAATACAAAACATTTCATCAAAATCTATTATTGAGAAAAAAATTACGAAACTGTAGCGAGCGTCCTTAATTGCATATCTCACATGGTGTGAAAAACAACTGTCAATCAAGGTGACATTCTGCCAGGAGTCAATTGATGCCAATATTTGGCACGCGTCACGTCTTTTCGAGGAAAAAGGTGTGAAATGCACTATTAAACGTCTTTCTAGACCGTAGATCAAGGTCGAGAGATTGAATTATCATTGTTTAAATTGGTCGGAAAATATACATTATATGGAGACTTGCTGGGACCAGACGATGAGTTCTAGCGAAGGGTGGTATATGCATCATCAGAGTTCGAATGAATACTATCTTAATATGACTAAAATAAGAAAACAAACAAATAAATAAATAAACGAGAAGCATAAAAAATATAATATTGGTTTATAGGTCCCGTTTACTGTGGTTCGATCCAGACCAAAATTATCCCAGACATGATCAAATTCATGAGAAGACCCTTATACATGGTCAACTTCTACCACTACAACTTCTTGAACTCAGGACTACCCATGGTACATGATCTTGCTCACAAATGGAAGGCAGGACCTATACATACACGTCCGTGTGGTGTATATGACTTTTTCGTAGCTATTCTATGCAGATACGGCCAAAAGACTTTAAGTTAATTGTTCATAAAACTGTGTCCGCACTCCTAACGTACAGTTGTTGCCATGAATTCAGGTTCGGCAATGGAGTAGCCATTTTGTTTATTAATCCTGCATGAAACAATGAAATTCGTTAAAAAATAGTTCAGATAGTAACGTTCATTTGCAACACGTTACCGTACAATATATTACGGTATTTGGATGCACGTGCGTACAAAAATCCTGTATTTTCTGTATTTGGACGCACGCGCGTACAAAAATAATCCTGTATTTTCTGTATTTGGACGGTTCAACAGTCCCATGTTAAATATACGATAAAGCCCGAAACGCGTGAAAATGTTTCGAATGTAAATCGGATGAAGTAGGCGCTCTATGTACAAAGTTTGATAATGCGTCTTGAAATCTGGATTTAATTTGAGGGGTTTTTTTTGTTTACATGTTGCAACACACAAAAACGATTCAAGGGATAACAATGCTATCTGATTTAAATATTAAAACGTTCGTTAATAATCAAAAACTTAAAAATACAGTAAAAAGGATCATCAGATGTTGGAATATTTGAAAAGTCGCTAAAAGAAGCCGTTCCGGACGAAACCTAGAAATTGGTATCAGCCCTGAATGTCTTTTTATCTAACGGTTAAGAAACAAAATGGAGAAGATTATGAATGGCAGCGGGCGGGCGGTCAGCATCTAAAACATGTCTGCTCTATAATTCAGTTTTCGTCGGATCTTCACCAAACTTGCTGACAATGTTTGTGGGCATTACATCTCGGCCAGTTTCGATAACCAGCCAAACTGTACCAGGCACTCTTTGATTATAGTCCTTGAATTACTCGAAAAACGGGGAATTTAGCCTTGTCCGCTCTTTTAAGTCGAACAGTTTTCATCCGATCTTCACCAAATTTGCTGACAATGTTTGTGGGCATAATACCGCAGCCAAGTATTATTACCACCCAAATCGCCAAATGGCTATTGTAGGGAGGTTGCACCATATACTTCTTTTTAATGATGATACGCAGAAAAAACAACATTCAATGAATTACGTATATTACGTATGAAGTGAAATAAATATAGAATAAAAAGGTTATTTAAGGTCTAACATTGTTCTGTATAATATATATTTGCACTCATACCAAGCTGGAAAAAAACTAGAAAAGGCAGGAATACAATATTCAGTGAAACAGTTTTAATTTAAACTATTATTATAGTAAGATAAAATAGATATAGAATTAAAAGGTTATTTAACATTGTACTGTACATTACGAGATATATTTGGACGAGTACCCAGCTGAGAAAACCATATTGAACTCGCCTAGCGGCTCGTCCAATATGGTTTTCTCAGCTGGGTACTCGTCCAAATATATCTCAGTATTATACAGAACAATGTTAAATAACCTAATAATAATGCTAGTTATACCCAATATATTTATTTTGCATTTTTCACATATTACTATTTTATATAGTATTTAAAGGCAGCAGTCATACTGTAACATTGATTCTATTCGGTTTACGTAAGAAATGATATAAAAGGTATAAGTGTCATCCATTGTTTCGTGGAAAAGTTACTTCCTGGTAAAGTTAGGTAAATTCCTGTACTTTCAATTGATAATATCCCCTTCAGACATATTACTCATTAAAGAACTTAGTAATATTTTTCATAGTATTTAAAGACAGCAGTCATACTGTAACATTAATTCTATTCAGTTTTCGTAGTAAATGTTATAAAAGGTATAAGCGTCATCCATCCATTGTTTCGTGGAAAAGTTACTTCCTGGTTAAGTTAGGTAAAGTCCCTGTACTTTCCATTGATAATATGACTTGATAGTTCATAGTTAGCATACAACGGATTGACATGCATTGAAAATAGTATGAATATTTTTATTATAATGACTAGCCGGAAATCAAATGTATCTATAGATTAATAGCAATACCTACCCCATTCATATAAACTGCTGCTCTTGTATAGTTCAATTTGTTGAGGGTAAATCAATTTATGGACAATAATTCATAATCATTAATTTGTAAGGTGAAAAGAACTTAACGATAGTATCCCTAATGGTAGGCGTCAATTCGTCTGTCCGTCAGAACATTGATGTCAGATGAAAGGCTACACTCTTAATACAGAAAACTTATGGTGCTGTTTATATTGCTTGTTTATAACTATACTAATGAAGTGTAGATATTCTTAATAAAGGAGGTTTAAGGTATGACCCTTTACAATCATCCAGATTTCGTTATACATATACAAGTATATTATAGTTATACTATTTAAATAAATGCACTTGCTTTTGGCAGCGTACAAAATAGCTTAAACCGCGTAAAAATTGTTTTCAGTGCTGCTCCTTTTTTAGTAATAAAATAAATGTAATATCTCTCAGACTGTCACTGAGTGTAAATCAAGTCGAGGAAATTGTACTAACGTATGTTGGAAATACATCTACGATTTGCTCATTCAGTAATACCTGTTTACAAAGACCATTTGTTGTAGTGCTAAAATCGCCTTTAATTTGGAGCTAGTCTTTATTCAAAGGTTTATATTCATTGCAAATAAAACTAGAGACCTATGTGGCCGAATGATTAAGGTTGATGACTTCGGATCACTTGCACCTACCCGCCTTGGGCTCGAAACCTCGCTTTGGATGTAGGACAATTTCACGTGAGGAAGACATCTAGCTAGCCTACGAAGGCCGATGGTTCATTTTAATAAAACGCCCTCTCGTGTTTTAAGTTATGCTCGGATGAGCATCTGGGGACTCCAATTATCAAAAACATGGAATGTCGCTTTATGGCCTATCATCGTGTAACGTTAAACCGAACAGAAAAAACAAGGAAATTGAACTAATGGCTTCGCAGTCGAACAGTTGCTAACTAGCATATCGTTGACTGTATAGATATCAGTGAAGTTTAATAAAATCATGAATATTTTACTGGTAATTTAAGGCAATAAATAAAATATTCAGGATTCACCTGGATACCGTATTTCACATCTAAAAATATTGACATTGATATATGGAACGCCGCAGCTATCATATGTCGAAAAATTTCATGTTATCATGTTAAAATGTGTCAAAACAATGCCTTATTACGTTAACTAGCCATGTTAGCTTCTCAATGCACGGTGTTAACTTGTCAAATAGTGTCTTATTATGTTAACAAGCCATGTTATCATGTCAAAGTGTGATGGTAACTTGTCCAAAAAGTGTCATGTTATGTTATGTTTGTGAACATAAAAAGACAGTACATAGACAAGTCAACATCATAAATGACATGATAACATAGCATATTGACATAATAAATTTCAACATTTTTTGGACAACTTTACATCACATTTTGACAAGATAACATAGCTTTTTAACATAACAGCACACTTGTTAGATAGGATCACACGGTACTTTGAAATGATATCATAGCTTTTTGACATAATAAGACACTGTTTTGACAAGTTTACACCACACCTAGACACGATAACATGCCTAATTAACATAAAAAGACGCTACCTGGACAACAACACCACAATTTGACATTTTTAACATAATATCACGCTCGGTACACAAGATCACTTGGCATTTTAACAAGATGACATAGCGTTTAACATAAATAGCACGTTCGGTACATAAAATCAAAATGTACCTTAAAAAGATAACATAAATTTTTAACATAAAATCACACTCTGTACACAAGGTCAATAACTCCACAGAAAATAACTGAAACAGAACATGCCAGTAATATTTATAATAAGACATTGCATTGGTCGTTCCTGTAGAGTTTAGTTGAAATCCGCCCTATTATATGCATTGTACGTGGCAAAGCATCATACAATTTGATGAATGAATCTTGTAAGTATTTTCCAGTTCGATGGTTTTCGGCGAAGTTATAGCCCTTGATTCATCAAATATTATCATGTGTCGGCCTGGTTGGAATGCCGTTGACATAAATTCAAAAACCGAAACGACGAACTGGAACATGCCGACGATATACACGACTAAGTTTGGCAATGTGAGCTTTTGTGAAGTTTTGTGTTATTCCTATTATCGGTGCAGTTGCCCGGATAAGGTAAAATGCAACGAATCAAGAGCTATAACTCCACTGAAAATCACTGAATCGGAAAATCCGACAAATCGAAATATGAGGCTTGGTACTGATAACTCCTGTAAGGTTTGGTGGAATTCAACCCGATAATAAGAGAAGATACAATTTGATGAATCAAGGCCTATAACTCCACCGAAAATCATCGAACTTGAAAATATTTAGAGATGCACAACTAGGCTTGAAAATAACCCGTGAAGCTTGGTGTAATTCCGCCCGATGTTGACGGAGGAGTTGTGTGGACAAACTTTTTGACAGATAGACAAATGGACGGACGTTACATCATTTCTGGTTCATGGCGTATTTATTTTGTTATTTTTTCATGGGCTACTAACCCCTAAACCCTTTCTTCACGGATTTAACTTATTTTTTTTATTTTTTCTGTGTACCGTTAGATGACTCCTAAACCATGCATGTGTGCTCGGACGGAAAGATGGACGAAAAGACGGACGGACAGACGGACAACGATAAATCAATATATCTCCGTCACTACATTTGGAAGACAAAATAAGACATCTAGCAGCTTTCTTTCCATTTTTTTACCGTTTCACATGTAGAGTTATCTGCATACATGATTAAGGATATTTATGTTTGAAGTGTCACGTACTAATTTTATTAATAGCTTTATATGTCTTTTAACTTTTTTTGCCTGCCTTTCATGTCACTCGACCCCAAAATAAAATCTGTCATAATTTTTATAGAGCGTATTTTTGCAGGTCCGCAAAATATATCATTTTGTTCCAATCTAGCCCGTATCAATAGGCATCGGCTTTGACTTAAAATATGTTAATGTAGACCATTTTTGATACTAGAATATAATAGTTAAAATTTCTAGTGACGTTATATTAATGCTTGCAACTGGATATTTCAATAAATTTATAAAAGTGTAATAAACATACTGAATGTACAATACTGCAACGTTTGACATATCATGCACTAAACTGTTCCTTGCTTTAGAGGCCTCATGTTTACTCCATGAAAAGTTTGCCAAGCGATATATTAAGAAAGAATCGTCTTAAAGCCAACTTGGGTGAAGTCCGACCGAGGGTGCTATGGGTCAAGTTTGGTCCAACAATTTGTTTAAAGAGTTTTCAATTTCAACTCTGACAGCCCCAACCATCAGCCAAGCGAAAACATTTAAATAAAATTGAGAAAAACCCACCCAAGGAAATTACAGATTGAGTTTAGCAAAGATTGTGCAAACAATTCATGAAAAGAGGTTGTTCAAAAACATTTATAGTTTTATTTCTCGCGTCCTCTAGAATAAGCGGAACCATCTAAATAAACAAGAAAGGTTCATGCAGGGATGCTAATGGATCAGTCTGGGGAAGATCATCTAAATGAAGTTCTTTAATTTAAAAGCTTTCTGTTCTATTTCAAAGTATGATGGTCACTTAAATGGGTCAAGCAGAATTATTCAAAACCCCGTTAGAGACTCATGCAAGAATGCAGCACGCCAAGTTTGATGATGATCCATTAAGCTGTTCATGAGAAGGAGTTGTTTAACGGTTTTCTATTTTTAGCTCTGGCGTCCCCTTTATAAGCGAAACTAGAGAGTACCATGCAGGAATGCTAACTGAAGAAGCCTGGTGAATATAATATCATCTAAGAAAGTTGTTTAAAGCATTCTTTTCTATTTCAAAGTCTGATGGCCACTTAAATGGATCAAGCGGAATCATTTAAAAATCCTGAGGGAGGTTCGAGTAAAAATGGAACAAGGCAAGTTTGACGATGATTCATCAAGTGGTTCATAAGAAGGAGTTGTTTAAAGGCTGTCTTATTTTAGCTTTGCTGATGCTACAAACCAAGTCCGGTTGCGATCCAGTGGTTAATGAGAGAACCGTTTAAATGTTTCTTCTATAGGCATGGTAGTCCCTAAAAGGGTCCAGGCGGGACCATTTAACAAACTGGAAATATATCCATGCCAAAACCCTACATTCATCAAGTTTGGTGTAATTTTGACCAATAGTTGCAGGGAAGATGTTTAAGTACAAACTTTAAGCACAAAACGAAGAGTACAGAACGACGGACCATCCATATTTGCTAATAGCTAAGCATTAACAATGCAGGTGAGCTAAAACGGTAATGTCAATCGGTCAATGTGTAATGCTCTTTTATAAGTGAACTATTATAACACACTTAATACCATTTTAAACTTTTAATAGGAAAATTAATCTAGAGAAACAAAAAAAAATATTAAAACATTTTATAACATTTCCGGAGAACAAGATATTGAACCTATCGTCCTGGCCGTTTAAACATGCATACGCTTTTCTTTCAATACAATTTGACGTCATAATTTTTCAAGGTTACCCAGAACTACAAATCAAGTGACATTTGCGACATTAGGAAATTTGAAAGTGAGACTGGTTTGTTTGTACAAAGCTGTGACAAGGGTAACGACGGCTCTCAAGTGTGTTTTGTAAGCGATGGAGAACGTACTTATGAATACAAGTGCGTCGAAGAATCATGGAAATTATCCACTGGGACAGGTAAAACATGTAACTGGACCAAACCTTACGTTTTTTAGTGCCATAATAATTACTCTGCATAAAGACCTGCATTAACACTAGAAGATAAGATTGTTGACAATCGCTTTGTAACAAAAACGTTGTTACATTCATAGTTTAAAAAATATACAGACGTTTTAACAGTACTTATTCTAAATATGAATAGCGGAGTAATTCCAATAAACATAGAAGTCAGTCTCACAACTCTTGCTCTCATATTGCTGTTAAGTAGCTTAAGTCATGCTTTTAAATGTTAGTCTTATATGTCTTATCATATTGATTAAAACTCACGATGCTATTATCTATAGTTATAGTATAAACTTTCAGTGAAATGGATCTGTAGAAGTCTTGGTATTCGCAATATTCAAGTCGTGTATTTGTAACATGTTTGTCATGTTTTATCTGTAGATCACCATAGGAGGCAGAGACGATTCATTGATTTGATTGTTATGGGAATAGTTATAATAATTATGACTGTGGTAATTTATTGCTCTGCTTCCGGTAAATGTTGGAAAAAGGGTGAGTCAGAATATTTAAAATATTTGAAATATTTAAATGATCTGAGTCTTTTAAATACCAGAGTGAAGATCTTTACAATGGTGATTACACACATGTGAAGAGAAATTACAAAAGTTGTAAAAAGGTCATTGTCATGTTTTCATGCCACAAAGAAACCACCAACTAAGAGCAGGTTATTTTAAAAAGTAACACATCTAATAATTTTGTATTTCTAAGCATATGTGTTCGGACAATTACCCAGCAAATTCCTTGACAATGAACTTGTAGACAGAAACTTTACTTACTTTTGTATTATCGTATACTGATCAATGCATTTAAGCCGATACATTTTGCAAATGATAAGAGCCAAAGACAGTAATGTAATTGAGAAAAGAATACAGGAATGAAACTGTTACTTAATGTATAATCTTCTGCTGAAAATAAAACGAGAAAAAATTAAACGACGAGAGTTTGTGTCTTTACAATGTTAAGCTTATAGCTTCTTGTATCTTACGGATAAACTTCACTTCAGTTCTTAAAAACTTACATTATGAAATAGAATGGACCATAAGACTATAAGTTTAACTCTAGAAAGATGCCTGTATTTCAAGTGTTAATTGCAGTATGTTGAATTTTTGCCAGTTTTATCTTTTAGTTTCTGACATTTTATTCTTTCCAAAGTCAAAAGACTCAGTAATTATAAATTCAAATTAATGTACAGAAGTAGATAAAGATGAAGTGTATAGGAACCCTCCTGTGTATAAAAACTGTCCCAAAAGCGGAGAGATGTACACGGCCTTAAGTCAGGAAAAGTCTGTGAAGGTAACGTGGGAAGAACCAAAAGCAGAAGACGACGAAGAAGTAGTTAGGTAAGTACAAACGTTTTTAATGTTTTACCGGCAAACTGTTGAATTAAGAATTTGATACAAGTTTTGGCTTTAGCCCAGCGAACATGCATATATGGCCCGGTAATCAAGCTAAAACTGTGGACCGAATTATACGTAGAAGAAATCAAGTAATACATGTTGATATTAGAATCGGATATGTGGCGAATCAAAACTATATATCGGTTATAATGATACTTTCAAAAATAAAATCATTACTGATAAACTGAGATTAAGTTTAAGTTTGAGAAATACAGTCAATACATTATTGCGTAACGGCATTTGCTTACATCGCATATTAACATCAAGTATTAAATATATAAAACAACGTACATTGCTAAAATGTCTTCGCTGGCTTAAAGTAAATCAGTTTATCATTGTCTTTTATCTGATTACAAAGGTGTTTATAATGCCATACAGCAGAATTTGATAAAAATGATGTATAAATGATAGAGAGTAGTTCTATTTTCATTTAGTAACAATATGAAACTATTTTGCAATTAATTTCAGTTTTGTGCAAACTGTGCGTGACTTAATTATTTCACTATTAGTAATGCCCATGCATATTTTAATAGCGTTACGATATTTACTTGATTTTAATTCGTCAAATGCACTTAAAACAACAGCATGGTGGTATATAAATTTGATTATTAAATAACTGTCACAGTACAGCAATCTTTTATTTCAGTAAAGATAATATCTTCTGGTTCTCTAGGATCATTTAGTCAATTCATTATGTTTGTTTTATTAGATTTTGCTTGTTCTGGTGCATCATTACCTGTCACGAACAGAATCAGTGAATTCAAGTCTGCTATAATTTTGCGTGCTATGCTTCCAGAAATTCTTAACAGTGTTAGTTTACGTAAACAATATTTTAGCAAGGCGCTTAAAAAGCAACACATTCCCAACCCCCATTTGTACGGTTAAAAAGATTTGAAATCATTAAATTTAGCTTTTAGAAATAAAATATCGAATAATTCACAAAGGTAATATTATTTATCTATTTATCTTATAGCGAAACCCAAACATACAACAATGGTGATGAATTCAAAGGTAGTCCGGACGGACTAAAGTATATAGTTATATATACTGCAAAAGACGGATATGGTCTCACAGCAACATGCAGCTTTGATTTTACAGTGAAATGTAAGCTGCGCCGTTATATTAAGTTACAACAACAAATCGCTGATTGATATATAAACAAATATATACAAGATAAATTGTTGATTGTCACTGTAAACGGGGTTTAAAGCGACTAACTTTTAAGAGGTCGTAACAGTCTACTGCTATTGTACTGATACGGCTGTGCTTTGTCAGCTTTTCTTCTTCTTGCCAACACGTATAAAATGTCTCAACTGATTCAATATTTATTTACGGAAAATACATTCTTCGCTTTCCCTAGAAAAATGAGTTTTCATTTTATCATTTGTCTAGATATAACATGCGACACCAAAGATCAGCCAATGAACGGACGTCAAGATTGTTCACATGGATATATCTACGGATCACAGTGTGTTGTGGAATGCTATGATGGATTCGAAGTTGCTGATGGTGATACAGCTACTTGCCTGAAAGATAAAACCTGGGACTATACACCAGTTTGTCAGAGTATTTATACATATTTCTTACAAATATTAGTCATAAGGCAGATATATATATGTGACAAGGCATGGGAAAAAGGGGCTTATTGAAGATTTTTGTCGAAATTTAGTTTTTGATGTTTTTTTAGTAATCAATGTCTCCCTGTTATGCAAGAAAAATATTAGAGCTGTTTCAGCGATATTTAAAGAAATATGGTAATTTTTACAATACCACCTTTTCCCAGGTTTTCTGTTATCTTGCAAGTATTTAAACAAACCAATTACTATAATGAAACAACACATTTTATTCACCTTGTACTTGTGTGCTAGCCATTTAAATGGTACATAATATGACAAAGTGGTATGGGAAGGTAACCGCTCAATAATTAGAACTAGCAGATATATATTAACATAATGGTTGCCATGGTAACCGAGTTAAAATCATAAAAATATAAGCTTAAAGGTTTTTTTTATGCTATCAGCATAAAATGTAGACATTGTGATATTTCTACCTATTATTACATGAGAAATAACAAAGTATACCTTTTGTCCTACTGGCAGATAACATTGGAAGTAACTTCTCTTTTAAAAACATATGATGTTTGTTTCCATGTGCATATCTGTTAGTAATTTTTTGTGTACAACTAATATTACTAGAAAAATAAAATTGAAAACACAAAAAAATATGATCTTCATAACTTGAATTCAATAGGTTTATTTCATACCTGCAATAGTTTGTCACTAAAGAATGAACATATCTCCAGTCTAAAATTCTCAACATAATTTTGTTACCATAGCAACAATGAAAATGTGATACATACTAGGATAACAACTTAAAAATAAACAGGATAGCTTTAGAATTCACTCATATCATTATCAAATCATGTTTTTATCATTTTTATCACTTAAATTGAGTGGCAGGTTTTAATAGTCAAATTCAGTTACCATAGCAATCATGCCAATGCAATTATATGAGGTACAAGATTGAAAGTATATACACTATACTACAAACCAGAGCCAAACTTGAAACATATATATCAAAATTTATTAAGAACATTAATCTTGAAATCACTAAGATCTGTATATAATGTCCAAAAATACTTATAATATACTAAAAAATAAATAAAAATTTACATTGTTGTCAGTAGTTAAGCAGTATGTAGAATTAAATAATACATACACTGTGTATGATACACATGTATTCAATTACTTTACCATAGTCTATTTATGCAATGATCAGAATATCATTTTTGTAATTTAATAGTTTCCAGTATGTGATTTCAAGTATGGGTTTCAATTTCAGTGCCATATGCATCACAGTAGTTTCACAAATGCTGTATGAAACATGACAAAAAGGAATATCTGTAGTAAAGTACAACTGAGAATGTATTTCAAATAACTAGGAAATAACAATTAAAAGCACTAGTGAAGTATATACATGACATGTTCCTTTCAATATTTATTTTATTAAATGTGTCTCTGAAATCAATTTTGCTGAACACATGTTTATAAAATACTGTTAAAGTCACCAGTTGATTCTGACATAAGGAATATTGACATCAAAGGAGTATCTTGATGTTCATTGTAATAGTAAGTCAGAATCCAAATCTCTCAGTCTTTTGTACAGAGGCAAGACAAACTCTTGATCTGGCTTACTGTTTGTATGAACACTTCTTCTTCCTTTTTTCACTATCACTCTTAACAGTTATAGCTTCAGGTTTTGGAACCAATGGCTTAGGGCATGAGCTTTTTTCTTTAAGACAATACTGCCTAATTTCATTAAACAGATACCACTGCCTAGATGGATCTAAACCTTTAGGCACAATTACAGAAGGTAACTGACTATCACTTGGGACTGGAGGATTTTTCTTAAAGACATTAATTTCCTGTCCATTGTCACCTGCATATTCCTTAACCAATACTACACCAGGCTTTTCACTTGTCATGCTGAAGTGATGGTACTTTTTCAGAGAAGGAATGCATTTGAAAAACTGACCAAGATATACAGACCAGTCATAAAACAACACTGGTCTCTCACTGTCATTTGCAAGCTGAGGTATATTGTGCCTGTTTTTTGAAGACAGAAGAACACATGTAACAATCTGGTCTAGGGTCTCAACTGTACAGTGTCGCCATTTAGACTTGAATACTCCAAAGTGCCAATCTGGACTAAACTTTGTATGGCCAACTTCCATGAGTGAGAACTCAACAGTCTTGTGAAGCCCAGTCATAGTTCTCCATAGCCCATACCTAAATGAAATGTAATTTTGAAAATAACATAAATATGCCAGCATAGTACATTTCTTTATTTTCAGAATATATGGTAAAGGAAAAATTAAAACATCTCAGATATGACAAGATCAATTATTCTATGATGAAATCTGTGTCCACTGTCTACCCTGATAAAATGTATATTCTAAAATTAATCACTTCCCAAATAGGAGAACTTTTTAGTCCCTAGCTGAGTTATTAGTCTTATGTATGAACAATGAATAAAGTTGCATACCACAATACAGTGTTGTTTTTGTTTTGTCCAGAACAATTGTCCATTTGCAACTGCACATGCTCCTCTCCAAACCCATGGTGCTGAAAATGATGGTGCAGTAAGCTGGTCACACAGTTAGCTCCTTTACCAGTGCAGTCTGCTTCATCAATGAGATAGAATACCTGTGTACCTGGTGTAAAGTATGCCAAAAACTTGAAGACAATGACAAGTAAAGCTTCATAATAACATAGTAATATTATACTACTTGGTCATAATATAACTGTGCCATTCATGTTATAATATGATACTAGGTGAATGTTACTTACAATCTTGTATACTTTACAGAATGACAATATATATCTCTGATATCTAGAATCATACATAAATTTTATGTATGTCATGTGATTAATTGTGTAACATGGAAATCTAGAGAGAGTACACATTAATCACCAGTGTGATATGAGCAAATAATATTATGAATTACCTGCTCCTTCTGAGCACACTCCAAAGCACTGGCACTTCCTGGGAGTTTTGAAATACAAAGGTCCAACTTGTTGTGCATGGTGTGGATAAAATAGCTGCTGGGCAAAGTCAAATGAGTATTGCTGTGTTCCAGGCAATGAACATGGTGGCTGACCTTTATTAATAAAACATATATATTAAAATTGAATCAAATTTACCTATATTTATATTCATCTTCACTTGTTACATGTATTGTATATTATATTGTACAAGAAATTGAAGTAATTCATGTAGCATGTGCATGAATTGGAAAAAAAATATGGTAGTACTGACTAGTTACAAGCCTAGATTCCATTGTTATAATGTTTCTTAAAGATATAAAGCCTAAAGGTAGTTTGAGGGGCACACTATTACATGCCTGGGTTTTTACATCAATTACCTGCATACACTTTTTAAATTTTGTACACCAATGTCCTACACTTTTACACATTGGTGTACAAAATGTGAACATCATTGCAGGAAATTTGTGGTATAAAACTTGGTTGTATTTACAATTTATTATATAATTTTCTACTTATAAATCAATAGTATACAAACCATGGCACACTGTTTTACAATTAATTTACTGAAAAGCCAATTTTCTAGCTAGTTTTCTGTAATTTTTCTCAGTTTTGTTGCAAATCACAAAACAAAGAGGATATTTAGAAAGATTGGTGATCTCATTACTGTACATGTCTTAATCAAAAGTCAACATGATAAGTTTGATTTTTTTAAATTTTTTAATTGAATAAAAGATCTAATTAAATTATAAATAAACAAACCTCTCAGTTTCTGTTCTGGAGTCATCACTGAATATCTCAATTTAGCAGCCTCACATTTTTCCCTGTAGTAATCTCTCTGACATTTTGCTTTACTCAGGTGTGTTCTGTAATTCTCTAAAAGTTTTTCTTTGTCTTCCTCATTTAAGTTTCCACTGTTAGAGATTTCATGTGCATATTTTTGGCATTTAGCACAAAGATCTGTAGCTGGTTTACAAATAACTATGTGCGGACATTGTTGCAACCATATTTTCTTGAATTCAGATAGGCTGACTGCCCTGAAACTATTTTGCTGAGCTGCTTCATTATAAAGAGCATGTATGTCAGCTTTACTCTGATCAGATGGTAACAGTATAACACTTTGCTGTCTGTAATTTGGCAATCTACCTGGTAATGGCAAACCATTAGCATTTGCATAGCTGGACAAAAAACTTACAATCTGTTCAATGTCAGTCATTGACAAAGCATGCTTGGGCATTTTACCTGTATTTCCATGAGTCCTAGGTTTAAGTCCATTTTTATCAAGTGAGGAAGCTATGTTTGCCAGCTTATTCTTACTTATACCATGACAAAACATGAAGGTTTCTCTGCACACTTTTACACCAAACACAAAATATTCTTGTGATACCCTTTCTCTGTCCTTTAGTTGCTGTTTCTTGTTCCTAGCAGATGACCAGTGAGTAAGATCTCTCCTGTGGGCAGACAGCTGCACTTTAACTGTTAAATCAAGTTCATCAGGTGTCATTTCCTTACACTGCATTCTATATTCAATAGCCTGATCAATGTTAATTACCTGACTACAAGGTTTTCCATGAATTTTATGACATCCACAGCCTTTTCCCTGAAACTCACTAACTGCATTATTTTCCTTAATGTCAATATCACGTTCACAAATATCCACTTCCGGTAACTCAATATCACTACTATCATTCAAGTCAGAATCATAATTCTCTTCATCACTGTCATCAAAAACAACATTTTCTCCAAATTGTGGTTCGTCCGAAGACTGAACATTTGAAAAGTATAAATCATTGACTTGCTCAAGTTCACAAATAAATTCTACATCTTGGTCGACAACCAAGCTTTCTGGTATCGAAGACCGTATAGAGCACGTACTTAACTGACTCATCTTAGATATTTTGGATAAACAACTTTACATCTTTAAGTAAACATTACAGCTTCCGGAATCCATGACAACGGTGTCAAGCGTGTAATTATTCTTTTGTGAAAGTTGTATACAGCGGATAAGGGGAACTATCAAGCAATAAGCAGGGCCAGAATTATCGATTTTTCATGTTAAATAGTTGCTGACTTTTTTTACTTAAATAATAACGGGAATTGTATCGGTGTCTGTCAAAGACTGAAAGAAGAAATAATAAGGTACTGTCTCGAGCATGTAAACGGCATCATTACGAGCATAAGATTTAAAAAATGAACATTGTCATCGATTAGCGCCAATTAATTCAGCACGTCATGTTTTCATCACGTTCTCGCAAATGACGTCAAAACTCAACAAGCCCCAAAATGTCGTGGCGTGACACATATGGCTGAACAACTAACTTACATTGCTTGTTTTGGTATAACAAGGAAAGTCGTTCGTGCAGTGACCCTAATAACATTTATTCGTTAATTTATCTTCATTTTAAAGCTTAGATAATCTCAAAGGACATCTTGAAGATGTTTAAATATATTAAGCTGGGTCTTCATCCAAATTTTGTATCAAGTATAATAAATGAAGTGTTAAGTAAAACTCGGCTGTACGGCACTCATCGGGGCCACATGGAAGTGTTTGTTATATCCGAGGTACGCTTTATTTATATAGCGAACATAGTTAGTTCGCTATAAATGAACTGTATAACGAACATCTGACGTATATCAAACAGGACCGAGAAAACTATGAATTGAGCTATTGTTGATTTTTTTTTAATTGCTGTTTTATCAACAAATGTTGTACTTGCGTATTTATATTTAAGAAATATATATTTATTATTTCGATTCTAACAAAGCAAATAATTCGCATTCTACAGTACTACATTTTCAGCGTAATGCGTCATCCGTATCATATGCAGTTACAATTTACCCCCATGGTTAGAAAGTGTTGTATAGCCACTGGAACGTATAGATATATGTTCCATTTTTATTAAAATTTTGAGAAGTATTTATAATCTAGTTATCTAACAGCTTGCAAATTATTTATGAACAGAATAATTAAAATAGGTTAGTTGATTACAAGCTTAACTTTTATATGACGTTACATCATTATGACGTCATACTTTATGTCATACATTTATGACGTCACCGATGAATCATAATTGAGCTACATGTAATTGAATTCGCTCGTAGAGATCAAAACGTGTTTTACGGTCCTACATATAAGTCAGTATGACTTTTTATCATAATTATGTTTTTGAAATGTTGTTTTCAACCGTTTGGCCCTGAAATAATTCGTATGTAATGGAACAGAAATAGAATCCCTTAGGTTACAATGACAGGGGGTGAAATGTAACAGCCACCCATATTTTATCGTAGATTCATGTATAGGCGATTTCACTATATGTGTAAAAAGCAGTTGCTGCGGATCGTGTTAGAATCATCAATAAATGATTTCATATATTTTTTTTTTTAATTTCAATACAGGTTTTTGATATTGGTTAAAACCGAAAACTAGGAAATATTGAATTATATTTCGTTCGGTTAAAGTTTTACTCCCGTCTGAAGAGTATATCTACCGTCAAGGGAACGAAATTGCTTTGATAAATTTGGAAAGTAAATTCATATGATTATCTATCTTGTCATGAAATACAAATGACTACAGTTACATCAGCTTTATCCCACTGAGTTAAATGTTTAAATTCAAAATGTATGCAAATACGAAATGAGCTATTTTTTATGTTTTTATATTATGTTTCCTGGTATTTGGTAGTTTTCTGATTTTGAATATAAAGGTATTTACCTGTGGCATATATTTACATAAAAACATTGCAAAACACCTTTCCCTATTCAAAAGTATTGCAGATAATTCGGTTTTATTAAGGCACTAACATTTCCTTAGTAGAGACGCCAATATTAGTTTGGACGCAGATAGAGTGTAATAAGAACAAATGACGATATATCATCTCATTGCGTCCGGCCAAATGTATACTGAACTGATTTGTTTATATTCTATGAAATATTTATTACGTTTTTCAAGTTAAACAACAGTATACAAAGTGAATATATTACAAATGTAAGTACTTGTGATGCTAAAGATATATTTAAACATTGTTTTGAAAAAAAAATGGAGGTACCCTTATCTTGATTCCTCCTTAAGGTATATGCGTCTTATATTTTTGGGAGATATTGTAAGTTTAGTGCATGTAATATGAATGAGAACAGAATCGCCTTTTTCTCTTTTACAGCTTCTGTAGATAGAATTTCTTTGTACAGTATACACCAAAACGTTTATATCAACGAAAAAGTGAAAAGTTAAAAAGGTGTTATAAAAAAAAGTATTGCCAATAGCCTGATTTGCATGACATAGCTTCCATTGTGGGACGTATTTTTCGAAAGTTGCAGAAGATTTTTACCTAAGTTTACGCATGGATAAATCTGGTAGTAACTAATATTCCATGGTATGCAGAAACTCCAGAATGCGGCATGCCCGCACACATACCAGACTAAACCACCATATTGTAGAATTTTATCTTTTATATGTCACAGAAATGGTTTGTTTCACTTTTCTTTCATATGTTATCAGAATCAGTAGTCACGATAGTACTAATATAGCTCAGGAAACCAGTGAAAATACAGAAACTATGTTTCACAGAAGTGAGAACATGTATTACATTTTATTTGTATTTCTTAGTTTTTCATCAGGAAATTTTCAATTTACTGCTTTATTTTTTAAAGAAATTGTTTGTCAACCACCATTCAACATAACAAATGGAAAAGTTGCATGTGACGACGAGTCGTATCGTTTCGAAAGCGATTGCTCTTTTGAATGCAACAGTGGGTTTTCATTGAGTTTGAATAGCCCTAAAAGAATGGAATGTCAAGCAGATAAGACATGGTCAGTTGTGGTCACTAGCGTTGCTTGTACAGGTATGTAGTGTAAGTAATTATATGCAGCATAGGTCTCAACGTTTGTCGTATTGTTCTTTTAAGTTGTGTTTAACGTCATACCGACACATTTATAGATCAGATGGCGGCTATTGAGCTATTGATGGAATCGTAAAACAAGAGGTGCTCCTCATTGCATGTTTTAAGACACGGGTGGGTAGTTGGGTATACGGTAGCGTGGCTTTCTCACATTGTCTACACCCCAGCGAGGTTCAGCTCTAATTAACAAATTAGAAACTGTGAATTTATAAAGGTAACGGTAATTGGAAATGTGTTATTTTTTTATACATTTTGCTTTGCATATAATAATAGCATATGTCTGCTTGCATAATCGTATCTATTTTGACCCAGATAATGAGCCTCCAAAAGTAGCTTGTTTGTCGCCTCAAATATTTTATGCTGATCGGGGTGGTTTCACAACATCTGTTACCTGGGAAGAGCCGTCGGCTACAGACAATGTAGATCCAGATCCAGTCATAAGAAAACTATCGAATATTTCCCAAGGAGATATACTACCGGAAGGTGATCACTATGTTACCTATGAAGCTTCTGATGACGAAGGGAATACATTGCCAGCGTTGTCGAAATGTACCATCACTTTGGAAGTCAAAGGTACTCTCGTATTTCAAATAATACATATATGAGCCGTGCCATGAGAAAACCAACATAGTGGGTATGCGACCAGCATGGATCCAGACCAGCCTGCGCATCCGCGCAGTCTGGTCAGGATCCATGCTGTTCGCTAATAGTTTCTCCAATTCCAATAGGCTTTAAAAGCGAACAGCATGGAGCCTGACCAGACTGCGCGGATGCGCAGGCTGGTCTGGATCCATGCTGGTCGCACACCCACTATGTTGGTTTTCCCATGGCACGGCTCATTATATATGTAGCAGTAAAGCAATAGAGTTTGTCTCTCAGACTAATGCGTTTCTGAATACAAATCAAGATCAGCTTTTCGATTATTCTCTTCAAATGTTGAAGCAATACCCGCAGATGGGATTGTTTCCCTAACCTAAGCTCACCCTAGAAAATTTATATTCTATAATGTGATATTCTTTTGGCAATATAGTGAGATAAAGCTCGCATAATATTCCATAGAAAATTTGAATGTTAAACAACAACCTTCCTCTATACTTCTGCATTTGTGTATGTTGAAAATATTATCAACTTGCCATTTGTTATTAGATTAGATTATATAATGAAGGAAGATAAATTACCAATTGTTCAATATGCATAGTACACGTTTTTGGTGAAAAATGCGCGATTGAAATATTTAATAGTATATTTTTCCGTTCATGATCCTGGTTAACATAGTATCTATAACATGCATTATAATGGCATTTTCTTTCTGTTGCCAGTTGTGCTGATTATACATCAGTCATGAACTCAACAAGTTACTTGTAAGAAGTCACCCTAGACGTAAAGTAGAGCACTTTGTGTGTCTACTGACAAATAACGTTAGAAAAGTGTAGGTCTTCCTAAATTGTACAAACTCCCAATGTACAAACTCGTTGAAATAATGCTATTCTAATGGTATTTTTTTTCCTTGAAAACCTCGGTTTTCCCAGCTAAGATCTACACGTCGTTTCTTATTCGTTTATTTCTCCCTACTAATTTTCAAGCGGTATTGTATTATGATATGTTATACTTATAAATAAGTTTACCCCAACACTTCTAAAACACACCAATGTTCATTATTTTACAGGAAACACATTTTATTGATCGCGGCCGATGAGGCCGCGATCATTTTGAATAGGACAAGTATATACGTGCTGGGGAAAATATTTCATGATGGACCTGTGAATTCTTTACTTGTGGGTGAAACAGATCTCATAAGCGTAAATACGACTACCTTCTACTGATTATAAAACATACCGTACGATTTGTTGTGAATTAACTGTTGTTGTACTTTTAGTAGTTCAACCGCCACCCTTGTTTAAGAGCAACATTTAAAAAACACGCTTTTTTCATCCTCAAGTAATAAGTATTAAGTAAACTCGCCCAGTTTAATCAATATAAACGCATACATAGAGCGCTTACTTCACCCGATTTACATTTGGAACATATTCACGCGTTTCGGGCTTTATCGTATGTTTAACATGGGATTTTTGAACCGTCCAAAGATGTTGGAAATATTTGTCTCATTGTTTATTTTTTTTAATAAAAATGTTACTGCTTTCATTTTCTACCACTTTTTTCCACCCTTGCCTGAAAAAAATAGTAATGAGTTTGTACACTGTTCAGACAATTGTGCTCTGTTGAAATTTAACCAAACACAAGTTTACCTGCATAAACAGAAAGCGTGCTATGTCACCATGCGCGGATCCAGAGGGGGGGGGGGGGACCGGGGGTCCGGACCCCCTCTGGAAAATCTTTAAAAAAGGAAAGAAGACAAGAAGGAAAGAAAATGTTTTTCGAAAAAGGCAACATTAGGACTGCATGTGAAGTATATGCGGCTGCTGCTACATACGACCCCGACATAATTCATATTATTTATCTAAAAGAAACTAAGAATTTTACCTTCAAGAAAGCTTGATTTTATCATTTTTCCCAAATTTAACAGGTTAGTCCATAAAACTGCCCCAGAATGCAAAAAATGAAGTGCTAAATTTCAAAATTTCCAGTGGGGGGGGGGGGGGGGGCAGGGGATCGGACCCCCTCTGAGAAAATTGGCTGTGTCCGTGCATGGTCACTATACCTGTCCAGTACTGGACATTATGGTAAACACTTCTTTCCTGCACAAATGACAATTTCGCAGCTTCTGTCCGGTTTGTACAAATTTCTGGCCGCGATAAACCATTTGACTTGTATATCAAATTGGAAGACATATCAGTTATTGTAATGAACGCAACATCAGGGCCAGCTTGTAGAGTGGACAAAATACCGTACGATGTGTTAAACTACCCTCCCAGCTTGTAGAGTAGACAAAATACCGTACAATGTGTTAAACTACCCTCCAGTCATAGCAACAACTTTTTCAGTTAGTATTCAAAACGAGCGTAATTCATTCCTTTTGGAGCAAATCAATTATTTTCCCATTTTGAAAGATCAAAACGCAGGTAAACTCGTTCCGTTAAACTATAGAGGTATTAGTTTACGGGCATGTATGAGCAAACTGTAAAGTTTATTAATAAAAAAAAAGTTACACAATGTCTAGAAAACAACAGAAAACTAGCTGACGAACAGAATGGCTTTAGATCGAATGGATCGTGTGAAGATAATGCTTTTACTTTGAACAGTATCATAAAAACTGTTTTTCAGCTTTCATTTAAATGTTAAAGTGTTTAATTTTATAGACAGAGATATGCTGTTATACAAATTATTATTAAATAACAGAAATGGAAAGTTATATAGCTCTATTCTGAATATATATATACTACTACGTTATTATTTCTTGTATTTGGAAAAATAACAGATTAACAGACAGGTTTGACTGCACGACGGGCTTGAAAAAGAACCAGACGTGTGCTTAATTATACTATAATATTGGCAGAAATAAATGGCCTAATAGCTGGTCTATTGATGTTAGTGTTATGTGAATTTACATGTTGTATCGTACCTCTTAGAACGGGCAGATACGTTGGCGAAATCACCAAATTGGGCCAATCTTATGCCCTATCTCTTTAAATTGAGATAGGACATAAGATTGGCCCAATTTGGTGACACAATTTGCATTTGTTACAAGAATAACATCAAGTAACAAGATGTAACATTAAGTAACATGTAAAGGCGTTTAAGTAGTGTTCAGTAGCATGCGCAACATTTTTACTACAGTCGCCCCTTCTCAGACAATCCTACCAGATTAGGAAGACATTTTTTATATTTTTAAGGACTATCTTTGGTGCATCTTACTGATATTTCATATACTGGCCCATACTTATACATGTATATATTCAATCTTCTATGGTGTACCAGTTCAAATGTATTATGATCTTAGCCCATGTATGGTACAGTAAATAAGAACTTGTCTGTTGAGGCGTTTGGTTATCGTTTCATAAATTATGTTAGAAGATATACATTATTAGAATAGTAATATAAAATATAAAGATTGGTTTTTGATATTTCTGTCTTTGTTCTGTGTCATTTTGAATACATTTTCAGTTGTAAGGTGTTTTGCTGGCCCCACGGATGCACTGGACAAACCTCGGTTTATTAATTACAACTGCAGCGACACTGCAAGATACTATGATGGTGTTTATTGTGACCTTAGATGTGAATTAAATATTCCACTAAATGGCTCAGATCGTATATCATGTGAACGAAACGCAACAACTGACAAAGGTGTATGGGTTTGGGATTCCGATGTGCAACCATCGTGTGAAGGTGCTTATGTAAAATGTTATCAAAAAGATCAAGTCATTCTTATAAGAAAACAAACATAGACTGTCCAAACAATTACTTGTCTTCAAGAAATATAAAGATATCCATGCATACACACTTACGCCGCCGTTGGAAAAACATACGGAAATGATAAAAAACAAAACGAAGGTGTAAAGAAGATGACTTCTTAACAGTTTTTCTATTGTACAATGGGACAGATTTTAAATATCAATAAGTATGTATACTATGTAAGATTATTGCAAACATAATCTATAAAAAAAAAACATTTGCAAACACAGGTCGCATCCAAACAATTTAAAACCAGACTCCTGTTTGTACAACACTCCCCACGCCTACTAGCACCCGCTTTAGCAGAAAATTGACATAAGTATGCAATTTATACAGGTCAATAATTAATGGAATTAACGGACCTTTACTTAACCTTTATCATGCTGGACAGGATTGATTCTGCCTTTGCGACCAATGTAGATCATGATCAGCATGCACATCCGTGCAGTCTGATAAAATTCTTTACTGTTAACAAACAAAATACATGAGGTGTAAACAAATATTGATCTATTTTTTAATAATTATACGTAATTTGTAATTAGTCCTGTTTGCTCGGAGTGGTTAATGGTACTAACTACAAATCACTTTACTTTCCACTCTGTTGGTTTGGACAACGCTTTGTTAACATTTTGTGTAATGAAGCAATAACAGGTACCTTCATAAAGTCGGTAGATCTAAATGAATACCTACCGAAGGGGTTCTTTTACAACATTGAAACTTGACAATGGTCAAGTGACATAATAAATTGTCTATATTAAATTTAGGACTTAAATTATTACCAAAGTATTTTTGATTTTTATATTTCAGTGGTAACTTGTCCACCATTAGATCCTCCAGAAAATGGAGCCTTTATAACTGACTCGGTAAATGCCAGGCCACTTCATGTCATGTTGTGTAAGGAAGGTTACGATATTCCAACTGTTGGCGTAGCGTTCCATGGGAGATTAGTCTGTCAAGATAGTGGCGAATGGTATCCATTGTCTTCATTTCCTGATTGTATAGGTAGGCATTGTTTTTCAAATGTTAATGTTTTATCATTAGGGATATATCTCAAAACATTGACTATTGTTATCATATTCAAATTCCGGAAACAAATATATATATTTGCAACACCTTTGCTTGGTCTCTTTGCAATGCATCTGGAATTTGTTATATTGGGTTTACAAGAATTTTTTTTAATACACTTACAAAATCATTTAACGCTGTCACAGCCATTCTTTAAAAAAAAACATAATCCAAATACGCAGTTTTAGGGTCAGTAGTCGTAAAAGTAATCCTGCAATTTCTGTGGGCTTGTGAAATAATTTTGATTATTTTATCTTTTGCACAAGCTGTACGTTTACTATGTTTTAAACCAATTTTACACAAAACCATTTTCTTAGAATAAGTTTCACTTTGAAATTTGGATCTGTATGTGCCATAACGTTAATCATATGATATTGTTTCGCTGTATAGGCGAATCTCTTAGATGGGTGTGCCGAACCAATGTTAGTTATGTTTTTCGTCATTTCGTTATTTAATTTATTTTACAGCTGTGTTTCTATTATAATGCACATAAACATTTATTGTAAACGTCGTTGCCACCTTTCTTTTAAATATTAGCTTAATTTTTCAGGAAAACAATTATGAAATAAGTATTTAGTGATGACAAAAAAATGACACATCTATACCCAGGTTATGATTAATCTAATCAATTTTATGAAACAAATATCCGAAAAAAAATAAGAATTTCACCAACTTTATTGATCATCTTAATTCAGTTAACATAGATATACTTCAAAGTGCCCAGTATAGAGTAATCACCATATCCACTATAAAAATATAGATTAGAACTTGAGAAAATGGACTAAAATCTACCAGGAAAAGCCAAATCAAAAGAACACAGCTTTACCCATTCAGTACTGCACATAGAAGTATGGGTATGTGTAACTGTTCTTGTGGTTAAATGCCTGAGTATCCGTAGAAATTAGGAGATACACAATATAGAAGCTTTTGTAATTGTCCCCCACCTTTTTCGAAGAAAAAAAGGGGATATAGAAAAAATATGCGTCTTTTCGTCCTTCCGTCCTTCCATTCTTCCGTCCTTCCGTTCGTCAAACTTGGTATCTTGTCCATAACTCTGCCATCCATAGAGGGATTTTGAAATTACTTGGCACAAATGTTTCACATAATGAGTCGACGTTTCATGCACAAAACCCAGTCCCCTAGCTCCAGAAACAAGCTCACACTTAGAGGACAAAAGTTAACAGGATATGTTTCGTATCCGGTGCATAACTCTACCACTCAAAGGCTTTTGAAATTACCAAACACAGATGTTCCCCATAATGAGAGGATATGTCGCAAGACCTAGACTCCTAGCTCTAAGTTCAAGGTAACACTTAGACGTTAAAAGTTAACAATGTCTTTTTCTTGTATGGTCAATAACTCTAACATTCATCAAGGGATTTTAAAATTACTTGACACAAACGTTCCCTATAATGAGTTGATTTGTCATGCGCATGAACAAGGTCCCTGGGTTTAACGTGAAGGTCACACAAAGAGGTCAAAATCAAATTCAGGAATGACTTTGTCAAGAGAATTTCTTCCTCATGCATTTGTATTTACTATAAATAGCATATATTGTAACTTTTTTATTTCTGGCCGTAGGGAAAAATCGAGACCATTTTTCTGGGGTACCACATGCATGTTATATCCAATTTTTAGGTGTATTTTGACATATCTCTACCTGGTAAGGAGTGTTTGTGTGGACTATATTATATAGATTTTTAGGATTAAATTACGTTTGTTGTTACTATAAATAACTTATATTATAACATTTTTTATAATTGGGCCAAAACATCCATATGCAAATAAAGGTGCCAGTGTAAAGAAATTTGCTATGACGGGCATATATTGTGACATTCTGACACTCTTGTTTATTTTCCTTACCTATTTAAAATAGATTCACATTAAATCTTTAAAGTACAGATATTAGCATTTGAAAGCATTCGCCAATTATAGATGTCCAGACATTTTCAAACTTATAATGTCTTCATGAATTATATGATATAGAGTTATGACTTATGTTCATTGTTAGTGATACTTAGAATAGGTTGTATTGGCTTGTAATATGTTTTGTGAAAAACGTCCCTAGGCGTGGGACGTTGGTAACACTGCTACAAATTCTAGTTTATTAAGCAACAGGGTCAATGAGCAAAGCTATATCCTTAACAACATTTTTAACTCGGTAACTGTCTTTATGTTGTTATCTTCGTGGTGCAGCTATTACCAGTTTCAATTTGTAAATTTTTACATTTTACCTTATATCTTTAATGATAAAATTTGTTTCAAAAATTGGAGAATGTAGTGCCGTGTATGAACACTTTTACTACAGAATGACTGTATTTTCATTCAAATATTATGTTGATTGTGTTGTCAAAAGCGTTTCTCCTGATTCGCACATTTACACATTTTGATATCTGTCTGTATTTGAGCTATATTTCGATGCAGAGAAAGACTATAAGAACATTATTTCGCATGCAAATGGTCTGAATATGTAAAATACTTACAAAGACAAACATTAAAAGTAATGAAATAGAAATATGCCATTATTATATTAAAAGTGGTGGCGCTAACGTATCAGTGATGGCCCTAAACAGAAGTGATGGCGCTGTCGCCGTGGTTCGCGTAATCTGTTCCTTTTTATTGCGGCTACTATTTAACACATCCACATTGCTTAAGATTTGAACAATTTAAACAACCCTATTTCTCATATAAACGACAAATTTTCTTTAAAACATAACACATAAAAAACAGCAATTCGTAGCTAAGCATACTCGAAATATTAGTATCCCCCCTCATAATATTTCCTATGGCCATCTTTTCCGAGAAACGAAACGTAATACATATCTAACCTGCCGAACTTCATCTGCATTGAAGAATTTTTTGACGTTTAGGAACAACATATATGCAAAATCATAATGTGGAATTTTCCTTGCCGAGACTCAGAAATGAAAGAAACTCAAATTGTACTTTTTTTTCAAATATTTCTGAAACATCTTTTATTACTTAATCCTTTCAAAGGAAAAAGGCTTGTCAAGATATTGTTCATTTTTTAAGTTGTTAGAAGAGGTCCACTTTGTTTTTTTTCGCATGAGATTCCCCATCAGCAATGAATAAATGGTGTCTGCATGATACTTGAATATATAGTAAAATATATAAGTTTTAATTATGTGAGTAAAAAAGATCGTTCACTAATTATTCACATAAATGCTTCTCTAAAATCTAAAATAACTTTAAAACAAAAAAAAAAACAAAAATAAAAATAAATAGGCAACTGATAATTACGGTCAACATACCTTCTTTCCCATGAATAAAACTATTTATTTGTAGTCAGACGTTCTAACACTAACCGTCCGCCACAGCGCAACCACTATTGTATAGCGCCATTACTGATGCGCAAGCGCTTTTATTCTATTGTATTTTTTTTAAAGGAGATTTCATTAATACTTACGTATGTCTGTGTGAGTAGCATACACATGTAGGCCATTTACATGCGAGATAATGTTCCTATAGTGTGTCTATGCATCGAAATTTACTTGGAATACACATATGTTAAAATTTACAAACGTCAGAATCAGCTCTTGACACCACAATTTACACGATATTTTAACGACATTAATGTCAATCTACAGTAAAAATATTGTCACTACATTCTCCCATTTTGTAAAGATAATTTTCACCAACAAAGATATAATATAAAATTACAGTCAACCTATGGTAAAAATGATATCACTACATTCCCTATTTTTTTTTAAATTATTTTCATCAACAAAAGTATAATGTAAAGTTAAGTCAACCTACAGTAAAATTATTGTCACTACATTTTTCTCCATTTTTTAAACTAGTTTTCATTAACAAAAATATTATGTTAAATTACAGTCAACCTACAGTAAAAATGTTGTCACTAAATTCTCCAATATAAAAATAAATGTTTTCATCAACAAAAATATAATGTAAATTACAATCAACCTACAGTAAAAATGTTGTCACTAAAATCTCCAATTTTTAAAAACTAGTTTTCACCAGCAAAAATATAATGTAAAGTTACTTTCAACCTACAGTAAAAATGTTGTCACAAAATTCTCCAATTTTAAAAAAATAGTTTTCATCAACAAAAAATAGTGTAAAGTTACAGTCAACCTATAGAAAAATGTTGTCACTATTTTCTCCAAATTTTAAAAAATAGTTTTTATCAACAAAAATATAATGTTAAGTTACAGTCAACCAACAATAGGAATATCTGAAAAAAAAGCAGTTAACTCATTTTCATTACAAAGACACCTAGATAAATATCGGACACATAAACTTCGTGCTTATTGTTATTTTTAGAACAGCGACCTACACTTCATGCAAAATATTGTATCATTGTCATTTGTAAGAGGTTTGCTTCTGTAGTTGACCACTTAAAAGCTCATAATGCCTTTGTTTATAATGATACTGTCACATTTTTTGATATGAACATAATATATATTGATTTCATGTTACATCCTATTTCACCATAATGCACCACGAAGATGTCGATAACTCTTTTCTTTATCACCACTTTTTTAGTGGCGGAGATAGGGTTTAGAAGTCGTGTGAATGAAATGCATAGTAAGACAGAGTGAATGTAAATATAAAAAAATGGAAACTAAGGATCATTATGCATATATCGTTAAGATATATATTACGACGATTTTGTTTGCATGTATATATAAGGCGTTTTAAGTCCTTGGATACATAGTTGTCTATATCGATAATACACATGCAAACATATTGATATTCACTAGCTATTATTAATTACACCTAATCAAATATGGTTTTATCTTTTGTGATACTTCATATTCCTTTGTTTGCTTTAGGTTTAATGCAGTTTTTCAACAGTATTTCAGTTATGTAACGGGGGGGGGGGGGGGGGGGGGGGGGGGGGGGTGCAGATTACCTAACCAGTGTTAAAATCTGTTCTCCGCAAGTAACTCCCAACATCCCCACATTAATCGGAGGTGGAGGACGAATGATTTCAGACATAATGTATTTGATAACTATTTCAGAATCAGATAAGTTCTTTGCACGATAATTCAACTATGAACGGGATTAAACATTTATCTATGACTTGATAGGTAGGATCATATGTGAAATCATTTAAATTCGCTGGCATGAAATTTCGCGCCAACGGCATAAAGAGACAGTCTCGCGCTGTCTTAAATTCGTGTTTTTTTCAGTATAAGATTTTTAATTTTTTTCTTATTTCAGAAATCGCCAGCAACGCACATGTCACTACAATGTACCGCCTGTCAATAAAATCGGCCTCTTTATTACCTTGATACATATGTGACAGTCGAACTGAAAATTGTTTTTAACTGACATTATTGTCAAGTGGCCGTTTATGACCTTGATAACAAAAATAAAAAAAAAATATGACCGACAATTGTCGCCAATTGACACTATGGTTAGGTTAAGTGTGAAATAGTATCAAAGGATCGATTAAGATAAAAGGGGTTTCAAGTCTTACTATAAATGGCGTTTGTCCAATTACCCTTAAACAACAATGGTAAGTAAGAATAATTACAAAAGTGCATCGTTACATTCAGTAACGCAGTGTGACTAACTTGAACTTTGTTGACGACGAATGAATTTATACACATATGAATTGAAATACTTTTTGTCAAGGATTAAATGATAAATATTTCGTAACATTTGCAAGACGATGACATCGATTTAAAACTATCGTAAGTAACTGAAGCGTCCGTAAAGAGTAACTAATTAGCCAATTAATATAAATAATTAAATCAGATTTCATTATTCATTTTGGTTGAAACAAATAAATTCCTCTCAAGACAAACTTTGATTAAAATCCGATTTACTGTGACGGTCTGAGAAAATTTGAAATACACGGATATCATAACATACCTAGATTTCGGACAAGAAATCAATTCGGATAACTATATTCTATAATGGTTAAATAATAGCGCGGACTTAAATTCGCGCATCGTTCCTAGCGCGAAATACGCGAAAATTCGTTCTGCGCAAACAAAAATTATTTCACAATATGCAAGAGAAGATACATAGAAATTATATCAAAACTTTTCAGAAAAATTTAAACAACATAATTAAAGTGATAACATCAAGACTTCAGAATTATACTTAGTTTTAAATGTTATATATATAAGCACTCTTCGAAAGTTTTTTAATTGTTCTTTTTTCTTTAATTCAAAATTTTAGGTACTGTCCCTACAAAATTCACTTTACGCATTCACTTAATTAAATTTTATTGAATGTTAAAGTCAATTACAAAGTATTTTACACCTTTTAATTTTGCATTTTTGTCCGACGTTTTAAAATAAAAATTAATGTATACTCATTAAAACCATTACTGACTTCACTACTGGATGCACATACCATCAAATATGGTTTAAAACCCTGTGAAATATCCATTAAAATAGGAAAAACCATTAATTAACCCCATTAATTCTTGTTTCACTTTATTTAACAGGTTTCACAATATAAATGGATTACATGTGAAATTACCATTAAAACACCCATTTTTAACCATGAATCATGCCTTTAAAAATTTAGTTTGGTAGCTAAAATAGTTAATGGCTTTGAAAAAATAGTAAAATTCTGTATTTTTTTAATTTAACAGGATTATTCATGGCCCTTAAATTTGATTTAATACCAATTAAATGTTCAAGTTGTGTACGATTTCATTTAAGAGTAAACTTAATGGCCCTTAAGAGCAATGTAATGCCCATTAAATCCTAAATTCTGTAAAATGTGATTCGTATATATTTTCTTTTTGGTTTTTGGCTTGCTTTCCTATTGAATGCTTATAATTCCAGTCTCATATTGTTCTAAAATTGACTTTAATCACAATAAATACATACTACGCACACATCGTGTATAATATATCATGATGTTATATTTAGTTGCATTGACGTTATTTCCCCTTGATGCAGTTACGCCATATTTTTCAAATGTTTGGCAAATTGTGTTCCTACAAAAATCGGATTTATTTCAATGAAAGTCGGATGGAAACGTATTAATTTATTTGATAACATCAATCTACAATATTTTGGTAAGGGTAAATACGTATTGATGCATGCCACTTTTTCTGTTCTTTGTTTTTCTTGTCCAAATAATCAGCATTTGTATAAGAAAATGGGTGGGGTAAGGAATTTACATTATAAAATGTGATCAGACTAGTTTAGATTTTCAAATTCTTGAGTAGAAACTAAGGTTTATAGAGAAGTGAACAGTACACATAATTGTGAAGGTTTACAGTCTGATTTAAATTCACTTGTGGCATGGGCAGATCAATCGCTTCTTTGTTTCAACGAATCAAAGAGTGTGGTACGCTTAATTGGAGATGGGAGAAGCTACTTGTGATACAATCCTTCAAACATTTGCTCTTAGCTGTACAGTGCATGCATGTGAGCACAAAATACTGAAGTAAAGCTAAATTGTGATTGCCTATTGTGCGCTGACATTGTCATCAACAGTTGCTTTTTGAATACACCTGATGTGCCAATAAAAACTTGGTCAGAATGTTTGTCAATATTATAATGTTGAATAGTAAACTACCCACATGGTCACTTGATCTATTAAACCCGTACCTGTAAACCCTTCTCAGTACAACTCAGTACAATACAATATCCATTTATTTTCTCATTTCATATGAACATATGACACAATAAGGATACAATATAACAAATGTTTGTACGAGGCTGTTACATGTTTACATTACAAAATAATAAGAGAAAAAAGAAGAAACAAATATTCTTCTAGCATTTTACAAAACAGTACATATGTAGAGATACTATTACATGTGTAGTAATACGTAGTTTAAATCAATAGGGCAAATATTAATATGTAGTTGATTATCTTAAGATGTCTAATTCTGAAGGCAAATTTTCATGGCCCTTAATTTGATATACAATTAAAATATTATAAACCCATTAAAATTGAATTTGACATATTTAATGAGACCATTAATCAATTTTTTAATAATTAACGGCCATTAACAGAGTATTAAAAAAATTAATGGCCCCATTAGTTCTTATTAATTAATGGGGAATTAAGGGGTAATTTTTAATGGCACATTAATTTAATGCCAATTAAAAAATTTCATGGAGTTTTTAGGAGCCTGTTAACTTATTTTAATGGTTTATTTTAAGCAGCTTTTCATGGCCATCAAAGTCATTTTTAATGTATGGCATTAAAACTATGGTCATGAAAATCCCATTAAATAGTAAGAAGTAATGGGTGAATTTTAATGGTGACCTGTTAAAACTCTGTTAAAAACCTTTGAAAAAATTATGGCTAATTTCATGACCCGTTTAATGGCATGTGCATCCAGTAGTGCTTGTATGTTTGTCAAAGTGGGCGTTTTCTTAATATTTTGATGAATGTTATAGTGCGACAAAGATCAAAGAACAACCAGCTGTTTAGATATGGAATAGTCACCGAAATTATACAGGATAAGCTGCGAATTGCCTCTTATCTTTGGATATAGTGGTCAATCTATAATAATTGATCATTTTACGGTATAGCGACTTAAAGTATATTTGATATTCTTTTCCGACCACCGAATCTCTGTTTATCCGAACAAGACAAGTCTTAATACGATCTTCATGAAAGGAAGCCATGCTTCTTGTAGCATAAATATGACACCACCTTAGTAACCATTTCATGATATGTAAGCTATTATAAAAATTCATGCTGCAAAATCAGAATTCTCTTCAGCTACCTCTTCTTTCCCGTTTCATCCAAGTTTCAGTGGTTTTAGCACTTTGATATCTTTGACTTCCACAAAAAATATAATGCTGGCATATTTCACTAACTTCTTAAGAGATACAGCATAAATATGATATGAAAATACGATAGAATAATATAGTAATAAAATTACGTTACCTACAACATCTGCGTTGAAAATGAACTTACCATGTATCTGTAAGAAAGTATTTGAAGGGGTTATATGGAAATAGTCTGATAATATCTGTATGGTTTACAGTTCCAACATAATCTATTTTATTGTCATCGATCTTTCCAGATTTAAAAGCATTCTTTTTAATTTGGACCAAAGGTTTAAAAGATAGTGTGGCCAAGTTTAAGCAATAACTGCATAATACAATATATGTACACAAGTCTTGAAAATTACCCTTTACATATTATGTACAAATGTATCATTATATAATTCAGTTCAAACTTTTCCAATGACGAGACTGCCCGCTGAACTTATATACTCAGGGGATTGCAATGATGACACAACCCAAGAAATGATCAAACAACAAGTTCTTGATTACTTGGCTGGTATAATAGAAAATGTTGACAACTCAATTTGTCCGGATCCAGAAACTTGTAAAATTGAAAACCTCGTGATTGTTTGTGGTGCAAATTCGGGGACAAGACGTAGAAGAGAGAACAAGCACGGTATTAACAAATTCCAGGATGGGAAAATTGTCGTGACATTTGATATAATGGTGGTTTTTGATGCAGGGAATAAGACAGCCGAAAACGCGTATCTTGACATTCTGGAATTCTATGAAAATGTCACAGGGTTGATAAAAGTATACGTAAATGAAGGAAAGTTTGATATTCAAAACTTAACTCTGTTTGTCGACGCTTTCAAGTCAGATGCTTCATCGGAATTCGTATGTACTGATTCAGGATACAAATTTGAGTTTGGAAGTTTGAGTTGCAGTAAGTCATCTTTAATGTTATAGCCTTTTTCCAAACCATCACCGGGAATAATTGTTTTTTCGATGTCAGATTCAAAAAGAGGAATGTACACACTGATTATTAATTTTCTACTATTTAATCGCTGTTTTGGAATAATTGTATATGTTGTATATGTCTTATTTTGGAATAATTGTATATGTATATGTTTATTTTCTACGATTTTAAGGGTAGAAAGAAACATATACATATACAATTATTCCAAAATACACTTGTGTACATTTAACGTGACATGGGTTTTGATAATACTAAATGAGCGCTAGAAATTTCACATTTCACATCCGATTCATGTCGAAAGCTTTTGATATTCTATCTATATAATAATAAATTGTCAATAAACGAGGTATTCTATATATAACAACAGAGTGGTAAGAAGTAACTTTTGATAATTTTAGACTAATAATACCAAAGTTTTAAACGCTAAATTTGTATAACAGAACTTTGTGATAAAGGACTGTACTGTAAAAATATCGAAACAATGCCAGAAGGGAATATAATCGATGCTGTATGACAAGTCCATGTCCTACATTGTTATATTACAGAATTTTATTACTAGGGAACGTACGTAAATTCTAAATTACACAATATTTCTTTGAAATAGCATACT
Source organism: Mercenaria mercenaria (assembly GCF_021730395.1). NCBI lineage: Eukaryota > Metazoa > Mollusca > Bivalvia > Venerida > Veneridae > Mercenaria > Mercenaria mercenaria. Next base: position 36,076 of record NW_026459946.1, read on the forward strand.
AATTTGCATTACAGAACAATGTCCTAAAGGAACTTACTTGAATTCAACAACAGACACGTGTGAATATTGTAATATCGGTGAATATATGGACCATGCAGCCGCGGCAACATGTGAGCCTTGCCCTTATGGATACAGTACACTGTATGAAGGATCCAAAAACATATCAGCTTGCATAAGTAAGTAAAACAAGCAAATTTATACATGTTGTGAGTTCCAACAAACTAGTTACACCGTCAGATTTCATCATTGCGATAAAATTAATTGATCTTCCTTTGCTTAGTTCCGTTTAATGCTTCGATAGGATCTTCTTATAGATTTTACTATCCATACGACCTTGGTTAATATTCATAGAGTTTATTAGTTTTATATTGTCAAATCAAGCATACAGGTCTAGATAAAGATACATGCATTATAAAATGAGTACTTTTAATCGAAATTTTGTTTTAAAAAGTGTATTTTTCCGGTTAGATTAGAGTTTTTGTTACTTTATACATAAATAAGAGATCTGATGATTTTTTCATATCTAATAAAAACAAATGAAAAACAGTAAAACGATAGTGAGAATAGAAGTTATTAAATGGAAAATTATGTACTAAGGACAAACTTGTTTTACGTTTTAGAGCAATGCAGTCCTGGTTTTGTGTCAAGCACATCTATGGAACCATGTTTTGCTTGTCCAGTCGGTACTTATCAACCGCGTCTAGGTCAGACAAAGTGCGAGTCGTGTCCAAATGGTACTGCGACCAAAGAAACAAACAGTATCACTGCTGAAGAATGCGATATCTTTGATATATTTTTTGGCACATTAGAAGAACAAACCGTCATCAGCACATTTAATGCAGAAGATTCAGCAACACTGACATTATCGTTATGGCTCAAACCAATTAATCTTGAAAACTTCCGTCTTTCAATATACATCACCGACATATTTGGCGAGATAACCAATATAACATTTTCTGACTACGTTTATGTTGTATTTGGATCAAGGTTTGTATATCCAGGAATAGATGCAAGGAACACGACCAATTTGTCAACTATTATTTTTTATCCAATTTTCAACTGATTAGAAACCGACTAATGATTGTACACAGCTCATTTAATATATCTATTGACTATAAATCATACAAAAAAAACACAATTGGTTCACCGATTATGATTAATATGCATTTTGTTAATTTATCGAAAGTTTATAATACGTTTTGCATACGCAGTAGTAATCATTGAGTGCTAAACGACAGCTTGACGTTAATAAAAAGTATGCTTACATAAAGTGAGAAACTCTTTACAGTTTTCATAATAAGAGCGATGGAACGTTGACAAAAGACCAGTGGACCCATATTGCGAGTAGTTTAAATACTACATCAGGCAGTATGCAGCTTTATGTTGGTGGAAAATTGATAATGAGTGAAAAGGAAGCAGTTATAGATCCCTTGAGAACAATATCAAAAGGAACCGTTGAGATGGAAAATATATCTAAAGGCAAATAAATTAACTACAGTTTTACATGTATATTGATAATGTTTAAATGTTTTCAGTTATGTTCGCTGTCATCAGAAGTATTAGAAGATCAAATGAGAGCACTACTTACAGTTTTATTCATTTCTTATGGTCTAATCAGCTCTGCAAAATGTTCCATTAAAGGCCTAGATTCACTACTATATAAGTGTACCCCCCCCCAAATCCAATATACAACTCCCATCTTATCTGCTGCTTATCAGCGATTATGTAACAGTAACTGATTAGAGGGCAATTAGCACAGCAGGGACATCTAGACCACGAAGATGTGTGCAGTGGAGTTGAAAGAAATTAATTTTTCTTCAGTGAATGTGGAATGATAATAATAATAATTATTATTTTGATATTATATAGATGATAATAACTACTACTTTAATGTTATAGTAATGATAATAATAGAAATAATCATAATTATTATTGTTATTATTATTGTTGTTATTATTATTATTATAATTATTATCATTATAATATTATTATTATTATATTACATATAGGATGATAAAAGATACAGTAATAATACTGAAAATAATAATGATAATAAAACACAAGTATAGTGAAAACTTTTTTGTGCTGACAAACAATATAATATACAATTAATGTGTTCCATCTATACTCAATTTTCATTTTCAGTATGTTGACAAAAGTGACTTTTTTTCATGCTTTGCTTTGTAACTTTGAAATGCACATTCTGTTTTCAGTTTTAGACAAATGTTATTTACAGTATTCTGCAAGCTTTAAATGAGTGAAAAATACATTTTTCTGAAATATCACAATTCTCCAGACATAATTTGAAAAAATAACTTGCATATTTCTTTAAGTAAGTTTCTCATTATTTCATTATTGTGAAAATAAGTTTCTGATTATTTTATTATTGTGTTTGATCAACAACATTTTTCTTTATATAGTAATGCAAAAAAAAAACTAGCATTACTTTAAATGTTATCAATTATTCATCAATTTAAAATAAATTACATTGTTTCCCCTTCTCACTAATTCATACACTTGTAAGGTAGACTGACTCCAATAAACAATGACCCTTGTTTATTGGAACCATACTGTGATGGTCATTAGCCCCCAACTGTGCCGGTGAAGACAGAAATCCCTTGGCCCACTGCCAAAATCTAGGCCTTTAAGGGTATAGAACTCAACTAAGAAAAAAGTAGATATTTAGAAACGTTAGATATATTTGATGAGGATTTTCTACATTCGAAGTAAATATCTAAAGATAAAATATTTTAGTGATGAATTGGCACTGGATATCCTTAAATGTTTATCATAGCGACTTTAAAAATTGGCTGGTTTAGTTTTTACACAAGAGAATCTTCAAATGATATCACATGTACTTACATTTATGAATTGAACAATGATAGATA